>NW_015386817.1:542436-589498 GCF_001527695.2 Protobothrops mucrosquamatus
TACCCCCCATCGACCTGTACGCTCCCACAGAGTGGGTCTCCTCAGGGTGCCGTCGGCCAGACAGTGCCGGCTGGCGACCCCAAGGGGGAGGGCCTTCTCTGTGGGAGCTCCCACCCTCTGGAATGAACTGCCCCCAGAGATCAGGGTGATCCCTGATCTCCCTTCCTTCCGCCGCGCCCTTAAGACATGGTTATTCCAGATTGCGGGACTGGCCTAGGGGAAACTTTTAGAGGGGGTTTTAATTATAATTTTAATTAAACCAAATTACTAATATTTCCCTTTTAATTAATTTTTAAATTTGTAGTGTGATACCCGGTTGTTAGCCGCCCTGAGTCCGCAAGGAGAAGGGCGGGATATAAATCTAAAAAATAAATAAATAAATAAATAAATATCTAAGGAGCTGCCACAAAGAAGAGGGGGGCAACCTATTATTTAAACCTCTTGAAGGCAGAACAAGAAGCAATGGATGGAAACTAATCAATGAGAGAACCAATCTAGAAATAAGGAGGAATTTCCTGACAAAACAATTAATCACTGGAACGACTTGGCTTTATAAGTTGTGGGTGCTCCATCATTGGAGGTTTTTAAGAAGAGATTGGACAACCATTTGTCTGAAATGGTATAAGGTCTTCTGCTTGAACAGGAGGTTGGATTAGAAGACCTCCAAGATCCCTTCCAACTCTGTTATTCTGATTAGTACAAGATTGAAAAAATAACAAGGATATCAAGACTATAGACCTGACCTAGAAGTGAAAAAATATGCAGAAGACAATGATAAGCCATTTTGCATTCCCATGGAGAAAACTACATGGATTTTCCATGAAGTTACCAAGATCCAAGTTCAACTTGAAGGAAGCTCTACTTCTTTTTATAAATGCACTACTTCAAGAGAAAGGATTCAACTTTCAAGGATGAATTCAGATTTGTATCAGTAGGTTTAAGATCTCCCATTCCTTCTCAACCTTCCAAACAAACAGAGATTGGTGGAAAAAGCCAGTGGAAAAATGAAAGGTGAAGAAGCAGCCTTGGTGATATTTAGAATCATTATTTAGTGCTATGATGCATGGAGGGTTAAGCTTTTTGTGGTTCCAATAAATGAAACTGAGAGGTAAGGAAACTATTAATCTCACGTTTGACAGCAGGAAATGACAAACTTTAGAAGCAGCAAGGCTTTGTACAGTTCAACTCAAAGGAGATGGGAAACAGATATGTCTTTTACAAAGTTTCAATCAATAGAAGAGAATATTTGTAGCACAGGGTTGAGGTTTGAGGTCCTTAATGCTCTCTGAGTTTGGCTGTTTTCTTGCAGATGATTCATTGTCCAACTAGGTCAACTATTTGGTTCTAAAATAACACCTATCCCTGTTAAGTACATGGTGGCCATTCTTGTTATAAGCAATAATACTAATGCCATCTACTAAAATCCAATTCTCAGCCCCCAATGAGGCACTTGGTTGTAATGATCGAGTACCTAGACAGTTTAATGGACAGCAGGGTGCCCAGAAGCAGGACCATGGTGAAATGGTAGGGATTCATATGTGATATACTGTATACATCCAGTTACAAATACTGTAGCTGGCTATACTTAAAAGCAGATACACTGAAGCATCTGGATATTTTCTGGACAAAGTTTATCAGAATACAGAATTACACAGAAACCAGCATGTGGTTATAACTGCTCATGTCCCCATTCTCTAATCCATTTCTCAGACCTGTAGAAATCACATCTCCCTAGGTTCAATGGTCAACTTACTTTTGGCCTTTTTGATTAGCAGGAGAAAAAGAAGGCTTCTCCCTTTTCTGTTGAGTGGGCTGCATTTGGATTGATGGACCCTGAGATCCCCAGGTGTGCAGGAAGAGGAAATTGTGGCCCAGAATTCTTGCAGCCATAGCAACAGCTGTTGTACACCTGTATTTGAATAGACTGACCATTTTCTTTATTATGCTGCTTGACAATGGAGGCACAGTACACAAAACAAATTTCTTAGAGTATAAAGTAGGATTTTCTCCCCTTTTCTGTCTAGAACAGGGATGACCAAATTTAGCAACTTTAAGACTTGTGGACTTCAATTCTCAGAATTCCCAGGAATCTGGCTGGGGAATTCTGGGAGTTGAAGTCCACAAGTCTTAAAGTGACCAGGTTTGGACACCCTTGGTCTACATTAGAATAAGGAGTAGAAATGGGGGGAAGGTTGCTATTTAGACACCCTTGTCTATGGAGATTCTCAATTCAATCATTCAGTTAATGATGATTGAACATCAAAAGTGCTTTTCCAAAAGCATTGGATTTTCTTGGGTTTTTTTTCCTTGAGAACATTTTGTTTCTCATCCAAGAAGTCTCCTTTCCAAGGACAAAAACCAAGAAAGTCCAAATGCCTTTTGGAAAAGCATCTTTGGGACTGCAGACTCTCTTTTACCTAAAACCAGTATGCATCTCTCATTCCAATGCAGAATACTAAGCTATTTCTATAGTTTTCATAAATCTTACTTAGGTTTGGGTTTTTTAAAAAAAAAAATGGTTCAGCTACATTACTTTTGCTGCATGGGGGAAATATGGAACTTATTAAGCTGGAATTTGACATGATCAACAAATGAACGAGAAGGCGTGCTCATTAAGGCTGAAACAGTCTCTTTTTTGTGTGATTTAAAGACTGAAATAAAAAGAGTCAGTGTGGAACTATTGATGGGGGAGAAATTCTTTCTGGCACTTTTAACATGGAGTGAAGAAGCAAGGCATGTCCTAGAGAGGATTTCTATAGAGAATCACTTCTGATTTTTGCTAATTTTTGCTAACAACAAAAAGTTTTATCAAAAGGAAAAGGAATCATTTAGAAACATATGAGCATCCCTCATTAGCCTTTGTGTTTATTTAAGAACACAAAAAGCCATCTAGTTTGGCAAAAAGTTTTCCTAATGACTAGCCAGAAGGTCAACCCCAAAGAAATAAATGCCACAGATTACCAAAATCATTTCCTCCCCTCCCCCAACAATTGCCATTCAATTCCCTACTGGCAGTTCAATTCAGGTAATATACAATACAGCCACCCACAGCCCTATTTATAAACCAGAGTGCTGAAATTAGAACAAGGCAATGAATCGGCTATGCTCTTGATGCTACCTATTACTATCTGTAAAGCAGGTGTGTGCCAAGTTGCAGCTGAGAGACTATAAATGGCCCACCATCTTCCCTTTTACGGCCCCTAACATTTTCCCAGAGTTGATGGGCTCACAAATTTAAACTTCAGCTCATTGTAAGAGCTCTGGAGGAGGTAATGGATGAAAGTCAGTATCCTGTTGTTACCTCCACAATGAATATTTTTCTGGATCCATAGATTTGCTGGAGCAGCACTGATATAGGGGAACTGGAGATAACAGGAGTTATTGTATGGAAGCTATCTCCATCACAGCAGATTGGAGAAGGATTTTTCCCCTCTTCTAACAGGGTTTGTGTATTCAATTGAGTCCCTCTGGTTCCAGATGCTCTTGAAATGTAAGGAGAAGAAGTTAAGGAAATCTAGGAATTGTGGTTTTGCTCCAAACATAAAAATAAAAGACAGAATCAGCTACAACGTATCCAAGGTTAAGGCAGAGAAGTATGTCTGTAGGCAGAATGAAAAGCTTTTTTCATAGCAAGACATTTTTGTCCATATTAACCATCATAATCCAGGTCTTTGCCAGTTCCTGCAAAGACTGAGCCCACCTGGGAAGATTGAGGGGGCTGGTTCAGGACAGGGATTGTTCTTCCCTTTACATGTATACACCAAGCTCATTTTAAAGTGCTTGAATTCAGGCTGTATTTTGTAAATCTTTGCAGGCTGTGCTAGTTCAGCACTTACCATTACATTTGGCCTGCATTGGAATCAAAATCCCTGAATAAATAAAGCATGGAATGTACATCTGCATATACGTTCATGTATTTCTGGTTGACACAGGATTGCCTCTAAGACAGTTCTTATTGCATTATGGGATGCTCCATTCAAAAGAATATGGGTAGTAGTCAAATTCATTCCTGTTCAACCATGGCCATCTTTTACTATCTTCCTTCATCATATCCCTTTCACTATGGACAAATTCATATATATATATTGAAATAAAATAACAACGATCACCAAGAGAAAGTTTAAAATATTTAAAAGCAATTAAAAAATTAAAAGCAATTAAAATATTAAAATATAGGCAACCAAGCTTTCGTCGGGCTCTCCCGACATCATCAGGGTTGATAAAGGCGGTTTCGGGGAGGACTTATATGCCGCCTCCAAGTGCTTGCATCCGGCTACCTGACCGCGTGATCGGGCCCAGGTGTCTGCGCTCCTGCGCTCTGAGTGCGTTCTTTTTACCCGCGTGTAAACCCTTCACCTCCCTTCCCTGTTTATCATCACTTAGCCCTTGGGTATCCTCACCGGGAGCAGCGGGGGATTCTTTCCCATATATTTATGTGCAAGTTGTTTCCTCATTTGTTTAAAATCCTGTCAAAGTCTGGCTGAAAAACTGTATGCACGGAAAGAGTAAAAGCCAATTCAATCCCAAAACCTTTTCCTAGACTGATGCTTGCTTACCTCTAAGACTTGTAAAAAAACTTTGGTGTTCATGCTTAGAGCATAATTTTCCATTAAAGGTTTTGAGCGAACACTATGTGGAAAGAAATATGTAAGATGCACCACGAGGAGGTATCTAAAACAAAACATCTTAAATGCCGTACTAAATTAATGAATTGCCTCTGTCCTGGTACATGTTATTGCAAACAGATTATTAATTTGCTTAATCCTTCCAGCATGAAGAATAAACTAAAAAAGAGAAGCATGCATTGTTTATATCTAATCTGTGTAAAGAATAAGCATTTATTTGTATCCTGCCTTTATTATTTTTACAATTAACTCAAGGTGGCACACATATACAATAAACCTTTGTTTCCTATTTTCCTCACAACAACAACCCTGTGAGGTGAGTTGGGCTGGGAGAGAGTGAGTGGCCCATTGGCCCAAGGTCACCCAGCTGACTTTCATGGCTAAGGCAGGAGAAGAACTCATGGGTTCCCACTTTCTATCCTATTGCCTTCACCACTAGACCAAACTGGCTCTCTAAATCATGATATGCTGAGAGAAAGCAAAGACATTGTAGATGAGGGTGAAGGTTCATTCTCTGAGCTTATGGGTTGGTTCTCGAACATTTCATTACCAGGCTAGGTAATGAAATGTTTAGAAACCAACCCACAAGCTTGGAGAACGAATCTTCACCCTCATCCTACACCTAAACTACAGATATTTGTAACTATAGCAAACATTGTAAATAGATGGATAATCTATCTATCTATCTATCTATCTATCTATCTATCTATCTATCTATCCACCCATCATCCATCCATCCATCCATCTATCTATCTATCTATCTATCTATCTATCTATCTATCTATCTATCTATCTATCTATCTATCTATCTATCTATCTATCTATCTCTCTCTATCTATCAATCTATCTATCTATCTATCTATCTATCTATCATCTATCATCTATCATTTATCTCTCATCTGTCTGTCTGTCTGTCTGTCTGTCTGTCTGTCTGTCTGTCTGTCTGTCTGTCTATCTGTCTGTCTGTCTGTCTGTCTATCTGTCTATCTATCTATCTATCTATCTCTTTTATGTACTTCTGCCCTATAGCATTTCACATTCTGGTTGTTGAGTAAAAGTGCAGGTTTTCTTAATCCAATAGATTAGTATAGTAGCCTTTTAAGAATACAGCATCTTGCTTTGTATATGGATGGCACCTGTGATCTTTGTGGATTCAATGCGTAGCATTAATCCCTTCAGCTTTTTCCCTGCTATAAATTCTTGCTTCTTTTCATTTTATGATCAATTCACCCAAAATCATTTTTACATTTCAAAACTTAGCCATTGTATTGTTCTCTGTGTTAATGACATCGGCCATCATATCACTGGGAGGTACCTTTAAATGTTTCTACTGCTGACTTTCATGAATGGCTATAAATGTTGAAATGAATTATTTCATTAGCACATAACATAAATGACTCGCCTCTTTGACAATGTGGAAAGTACAGTCAAAACTCTATTTCATCATTTTCCTAAACTGGTTTAACTGTGTCCACAATAGCTTGGAAGAACAACAAGGATTATTGATGGTTTCCTAATCTCAAGTTAACAATTACTACTTTGTAAAAAAAAACAAAAAAAACAGTAACAATCTTTCAATGACACCACAAAGACTACAGCAATATACAGTACCAGGTAAAGCATCCCATAATGCTCAGGAAAGTTCAAAATTGCCATAAATGAAAGAATCAATGACATCGTTAATGGAGATTTAAAGCAAGCTAACTATGGGAGATGTCTAGCAGATGTTAATAGATTTACTGGCTAAGGCTAGCAAAGACCTATTGCTTTTTTGATATGCCCAATTTTATTGTTTCAGATTAAGAAAGCATTACTTCAAATGAGAATTAAATAAAAGTAGAGTAGCAGGCAACCTTGACATCAAACTATTTAAAGTAATTGCTTTGTCCATAAAAAAATTAAATTGTTGATTAATGCTACCTATCTTTCTTGGTTGGTGAATTATAATAATCACTTCATCATAAAATGTACAGGAACAAAAGCAGAGAACAAAACATAGGTCTCTATTCCAATTATCCCCAGAAGAGTATTTCACTAGTTGTATCATTTCTATTCTCCTATGTTTAGAAGCACAAGGATGCTTTTAAGGTTATAGGACTTCCCACTGTGTTAATGTTACACAGGTCCTCATCACAGACAGCTTTCACCCTAAAAGAGTGAATTAATGCTTTGAGTCTTGTTACACAACATAGAAACCTTCAGAAAAACCTCTGAATCTTTCCTTCAGGTAGATCATTTCCACATGGGCTTTGTTATCCATTTTGTTGTTTAGTTTTCCAACCTATTTTTCTGCCATTTCTAATTCACTTTGCTGAAACAGAATTTAATACCAAAATGTATTGAGCATGATGAAACTATTTCAACAAAATTCTCATGAGTAGTTAGGGTGTGGTTTTCTTAAATGGGGAGCCAAGAGGCAGATATGAATGTCCACTCTCAAAATTGTTAAATCATCTCTTTAGAAGTCTGGAACTACTAAAATCCAAAGATAAATATCTCCCATAGTGGTGATAGTGTTTTCAGTTTGACTAATGTGGGAAGAAGCCAGGAAGTTTCAGAAAGAGGTACAACAGAACTAATAGTAATATTGGTCTCATGTCCAAAATAAATATGCTCAAAACCATCACCGAGAGAAATGCAAAATAAAATCTCAGGTATGCTAGCATAGGTTTAGTTAGTACTTAACTCCAAAGAACAAGGTTGTTATCAAAATGTTCCTAAATATTTGAAAGGAAAATTAACATTTCAGCCTCTTTTCTTCTAGATTATTTTTCCCTACATTTGCTTATTTTCTGAAACTTTATTCTATTTTTTATCCCCCTCAGCATGTGCTGCCCTATTTTCTATTTTAAAGCTCTGTCTTATCACCACTTCTAAATCCTACTCCTTAACCTATACCTTAAATTACTCCTAACATTTATTATAACTTAGGTTTCTTTTCCCTGCCCAGTTCTGCAACTCAGATCAAAGAAACTTGGGTATCCAACTTTTATTGCCTTGTCCAGCTTCCATGATTACTGCTGCTACATGTTCCTCAAAGTCCTCATCACTGTTTCCCATTGTTATTACTCTGCCCCACTCTGATACTACTTTGGATTATATGTCTCTGCTCCAGCCTGCCACTGCTACCTGGGCCATTACACTGCTTCCTTCACTGCTCAGCAATATTGTAGTTGTCAACCTCCCATCTTCTCTGGTGACGTCAGAATTTCAACTAGATACACCTCATGTCTTCATTCTACACAGCTTCCCCCCCAACTCTCTTTTTTTTCCTTCTAGTTTTTCAATGATAATATCATTTTGTGCTGCAACCAGGCCTCTTTATAAAGTTCTGAAAAATTTTTTGCAGCAAGGCAGGAGCTTGAAAAGATTCCAGTTGGAGGAAAAACACTGGTGCTTCTGCCACCATGCCTCTATCTTCCCATATTCTTTGAGAATAAGGTAGAAAAATGGGAGCCTTTTTCACAAGAGTAGCAAAAACATTTTGAGAAATTTCAGCACAATATTAGTTTTGAAACTTGAGATATGGGCACTTCTGGGAGTTGAATTTTTAAGAAGACATTAGTCTTGTTAGGTTATTCTTAAAACTGAAATGTTCATTACATGAACCTTCAACAGAAGCGTCACCTCTTTCCAACATTGCTAAAATATAATTGTTTGCCGGAAAACTTTCATATCAAGCAAGACCAAAATCAGGAAGAAAAATTCCCAATGAACAATATTAGGTGTATTGGCTTCCAATGCAAACCACTCTTCTGTATTATCTGGATCTGATTCACATAGAAGCCAATACATGTATATTTATGCATGCAAAGGCTTTCTTATTTCAAGTGGTCCCATTGAACATGCAATTATTGGCAAACTGACATCATTTGCATATCATTAGCAGAGCTATTTCTAATCAGAGAGATCACGTGTTGGGTCATAAGGTGCAAACAGAAACTTTGACAAAATAGACTTGTGACAAAAAAACATAAGGACAGCTTTGTGGTTTAAACCAAGACCATTTCAGTAGGCTTTGTTTCTTGCAATGGTCAACCTGATATTCACAAATAGGACATGGAGAAATACCACTGCTTTTGCTTTGTTTTTGAGACAGGAAGGAAAATATCTCCTTGTCCATTTTCTTCATACTTCCCATGATTTTGTACACTTTAGTCGTTGTAGAGGAAGGAAGAAGACCTTGATGGAGATACAGTATGCAGGAACCATTATTTAGGCAAAAGGAACTGAAACATTTTTTAAGTTCAGATGAGATAACATTCAGAAGGAGGCCAAGATAGATACCATCCTAAATCACTGATCTAGAAGGAGGAGTAGGATGTCTATTACACACACAAGATTCTATTAAGGTAATCCTCAACTTATGTCCTGTTGCTTAGCATTCATTCAAAGTTATGATGGACCCTCCCACCCCAAAAGGTATTAACAACCCAGTTCCAAAATTCCTACAACCATAAAACCATCTCCACCGGATATCAAAATTATATCAAAACCACATCGCAGTTTATAATGTTAAATCAGGATCTTACTTTATAAATAAAAATAGACAGAGCTGTCTGCATTTTGAAAAAAGTTGATTGACTTGATTGGCTATATTCAGTGATTCTGTTGTGCTCTAAAATATACATTAAATATTGGTCTATTATCTATAAACCATCAATTATTATTTGTATGCATACAATTGCCATGGGTTATTAGAATAGATTACTAACAAATAAAAACAAAATGCTTTTAAAAAAATCAATGGTAGCATCATTTACAACTTAGTTTAATGTTATAAACACTTAGAATTTTCATATAAATTGAATTGCAGAATGCTGGTAGTGCTATACTCCAATTATCATCAGTAAGATATTTCCCCAAAGAAAAAGAAAGAGCATAAATGCATCTACTCTAAAGCACTGAACATCCTTAATAAAGCCACAAATTCTGCTGCTGGGGAAGTTTTTTTTCCAGAAGATACAATTTCTTTCATAATACAATTTTGTGGCTGGGATATATTTCTTAGAAATAACTGATCCTTGTGCAACGTGGCTTAATGAGGTTTTTTTTATGTGTTTGCCTTTAAAATCCTTTGCATAAATAAAAACTATTGAAGTTCCTATGAACTTTGGACAAGTGTTTCTTGGTCACCAGAACAGAAAACCAGGAGTGAAGTTGGAGAAACTGTCAACATTTTCATCTTTCAGTGAGAACCCACAGCTATGAACAGCAAGAAAAAAGACTGACAGTTTGCAAGAACAAATAGAAGAGAAAGACCCTACCAGATCGTTGTGGTAACATTTTCAGATGTTATTATGGGACTCATTCACCAGGACCATTTTTGCATTATGTGGCTCACATCTTTAACATCATAGCTTACTGTTCATTTGTTGGCTTTTAAAAATCTGATGGATAACAGAATGGCTCCTAAGAGCAATTCCACATTCACTGTGCAATAATATGCAAAGCAACTTCTCTCAATAATGCATTTTCATAACTATCCAGTGTCCCTTGGGAAGGAGGGCTGGAGAAAATCCATCCCATTTAATAGAACTCTAAGTACTAAAAACTACAGTCCAGGAATATTCCAAGACTTTGAGTACTTAACATTTTAAAAACATATATTTCCCTTCTTTCGCAGAAGAAACAAATCCTACACAGACAACATTGCATCCAACTATCTGTGAAGTCATCTCTATCAAAGTAGAAGTTATGAATTCATCTTCCAGCCCATCTTTGCTGATGACTATGAATGCTTTTGGTAGAGTTTTTATTACGGGAAGATGATGGGAGATTATTGATCCTCAATTCCCTTAATATTTCTGTTTGGATACCCTCTAACTCTTTTGGGATTTACATTGGACAGTGTCTGATACTATGCAATGACCCCATCCAGCAGGAGTTGTTATGGGATCAATTGCCCTTCCCTCACTGCTTCAGAAATTCAGTGAAAAATAGAGGTCTACCCAAAAGATGCTGAGACCCTAGAAAGTGTGCAGAGAAGAGCAACAAAGATCTGGAAATTAAATCATATGGTGAACGGTTGAGGCAACTAGGTATGCCTAACCTATCAAATAGAAAGTTTGGGGAGACATGATAACTGTCTTCCAATATTTGAGGAGCTGTCTTTTTTTTTTTATTGAAAATTTTTAAAAGTTTTACAATATATCTCCCCACCTCCCTCAAGCCCCACCCTTTCCCACCCCCTCCCTTCCCCCCCGACTTCCCAGAGCTACACACAGGGTTTACAATACAATAATTATACTCTGTCTTAAATTATATTACCCTTAAGTTAACAATTCTATAACATCCTTTAGCTCTCTCCTAAACTAACATATCAAATCATTATTACAAAATTTTTAATTTTAATAAAATATACTACATTAGCAATCACAAATTTANTAATCTCGCAGCAGTTATCAAATTCAGCATCAATTCCATTTCTTTTTTATCCAAATTTTCCATAATACCCAACAAAAATAACTGAGGCTTAAACTTTATCTTTTTCTTAAAGACATTTTGAATGTTCCACCAAATCTTTATCCAAAATGCTTTAACCGCCCTACAAGTCCACCACACATGAAAATAAGTTGCATCTAAAGAGGAGCTGTCTTAAAGAAGAGGGGATTGACTTTTCTAAGGCACCAGAGGGCAGGCCAAGAAGTAATGGGTGGAAGCTTGTTAAAGAAAGATCCAACTTAGAAGTAAGAAGAAATTTTCTGACAGTGAGAACAATTAATCAACAGTTTGCCTCCTGGAGTTGTGGGTGCTCCATCACTGGAGGTTTTCAAAAATAGATTGGACAACTATTTGACTAGGATGGTATAAGGTCTCCTGCTTTGAGCAGAGAGTTAGACTAGAAGACCTCTGAAGTCCCTTCCAGCCCTATGGTTCTATGTCCTGTGTTGTTTCTTAAGGTTTCAAAACAGGCTTCAGTCCCCTTTGCCTAGGAAACAGTTCCTGAAGAATTCCATCAAAGTCATCTTCCTTACTTTCTACACTAGTTCTCCCCTACAGTTGGGCAATCTTAAAGGCCCAACTGCCATTAAAAGCAGAATAGAAATTAAACCCAAACTTTCTTGCCCAAACACCTCCAAACTATTCTTGACCTAGATCCTCCATGTTTCTCCTCAGAATATCAACAATCCACTGGTGACCAGTGAAAAGTTTTTACAAATTTACAATAAGAGCATAGCCCTTCTTCCTTTTAAACCAAATAAAATTGATAGTTCTGCCATTTCTCTAATCCAAAAGACAAGAAAAAGAATTAAACAATACAGCATTCTTTTTGTTTTAGTTTTTTTTTTAAATGATTCTGGAAGGATAAAGCCTCGAGGAAACGAACCAATCAGGAACCATGATAAACACGTTCTGGATAGCGATCAAAGAAGAAAGAAATATTTTGAATCTGGAAAGTTATTTCTTAAGCCAGTTTTATTTCCAGCTGGTTTATGCATGGGAGACAGGTTTATGGCTGCCACGTAAAAAAAAAAATCCTTGGGACTGGTAAACCAGTCTAAAGCTTACATTTTGAACCCAATCTCTTTCCAGGGCAGCTCTTCCTGTAACTTTTTACATTAATCCAACCTTGAGGTTAAAATGCTGCTATATATACCCTCAACCCATTTTTTTTGTTATATATCACCTCAATAGGCTGAGATTTTAAATGATTTTCTTTACCAATGGAAAGCACATGCTTCTTAGAAGCTGCACTGTCTGCCACCTCGTTTCACTTAACTCATTAAAACTTGGAAGGGAATTGGCTTCAGACTAATTTCTGAGCCACCTCCGCCTCTTAGCTGTTGCTATCTCTTGTATTTAAGATGTTCTGCTGTTTCTTTAATAACCCTCTTTCCCCTCCCCTCCCCCCCACTGCTGATAGGCTCTTGGTCAAACAGGAATCAATTGCAGAGAGAAAGCTTTGAAAAACGATATGGGTTTTATTTCATTCCTTATTTTTCTCTTCAGTATTTCAAAGCTAATCAAAGGCAAGAATAAGAAAGCAAGGGTGTGGGTTCCTTTTAACAAAAAGGAGAAGGAATTCAGAAGAGATGTTTCCCTACAGATCAATTTCAATGAGCAAAAAATAGGCTTATGATCAGTGGTGGGATTCAAATATGTGAACAACCAGTTATCTGTGTGGATACCACTTCTGGAAGTCCATTCTGGGCCTGGGCAACAAAAAATTAGCTACCGGTTCTGCCGAACTGGTGCGAACCAGGATGAATCCCACCACTACTTATGATTATATATTGCAACTGTCTAGCTTGGATTTCTAAGTTTCTTCTTCTGATGAGTGTTAATAGTAAATAATTTCAAAAGGCAATGGGCCAGGTCCCTAAAGAGACAATGTCATTCCTGACAGCTTATATCACTATTTAACTGATAACTGATCCAAGCAATCTCATTGATTTGGGACACTGGGCATAAATGCTGAAATAATAAAGGCCTTTGTTTAAAAAGAATGGAAAAGAAAAGACAATAATAGATAACTCTCACAAGTGTTCTGCACCCATGTTTCATTTCAGATGCACCTATAGCCAAGCCTTCAGAATTTACCCTGAATTTTCTTCTGCCCATCTAGGAAATTTGAAATGGATTTTTTTTTAATCTTTGAAGGACAACAGCAAAATGTGTTGATGTGTCAGTTTTACAGTGAGTTGAAAAAAATGATTTCTGCATTAAATAAAACAGGCCTTGTTTAGATTTTAATGCTGTATATCTGAAAAGTTATCATGTTGAATTAAGCCAACTTTGGGACACGACAAATAGCTATGTAATCCAGATGACATTTTTGCGCTATCTTAAGCTTAGTGCCAATGGGTTCATCCTAGAAATTCTTATGAAATGTAACTGTTGAACTGTTGATCACTGAACACTTCTATAATGTAGTCTTTCAGGCACTCTGATATCATGGGTATGTCGCTGTATGTTTTCAGAATCAGCCAGGTCCCTTAAAGCTGGTCTCATAAAATTAAATTAATTAAATTAAATAAGTAATTAAATAATTAAAATGTATTTGGACTGCCTCACTGCTGAACTCAGAGGGAATTTGGACATGAAAGATGCCTACATTGATATTGGACTAAGACATACCCATAAATTGCCTACATTGATATTGGACTAAGACATACCCATAAATTTATTTATGAAATTTAAAGGACACCCAAAGCAGCTTACATTAAAACTAGTTGAGAAGAAGTTGGAAATGTTTCTTAAGATATTTAGATAGCAATAGCAATAGCATTTAGACTTATATATCGCTTCACAGTGCTTTACAGCCCTCTCTAAGCAGTTTACAGAGTCAGCATACTGCCCCCAACAGTCTAGGTCCTCATTTTACTGACCTCGGAAGGATGGAAGGCTGAGTCCACCTTGAGCTGGTGAGATTTGAACAGCTGAACTGCTGGCAATCGGGAATGAACAGGATTAGCCTGCAATATTGGGTAGGTAGCAAAAATATAATCAATATATATATATATATATATATTACAATTGCAATTAAGATAGTAAAAACATTTTAAAACAATAAAAATAAGATCCACCATGGTCATCCCGGTGTCATCCTTTATAGTGTCCAGCTAGGTATCTTTATTCCATCCAGTCCAGATATTAGGACCGAACCCTCTTCTTTTTGATCACTGCCAGCATGATCTCCCAGCATGACCTAAGTATGACAGCCTCTATTTGGCAACCTTGGCTTCAAGTGACATTTTTGGTGAGGTACGGTTGGACTTTGGGGAGGAAAGACAATAGAAATGTCCAAATTAAATATAGATAGCAGCTGAGATACTTGGCCAGTTAGCAATACAATCAGAAAACAGAGGCCCTTGATACATTCAGCACCCCGGCGCAGGAACATAGCCAAGTTTTTTAGGGCCTTACGAAAGCTAACAGGGTTGAGGCCATTCTTTTCTCCAAAGGGATGATGTTCTATATAATTTTATACCAGAACAATCACATTGAACACCCACTTAACCATGGATTAGGTGATTTGGGGGCAATCAGGGCTTAGTTTACACTGAATAAAGTCATAAGTTGCTTTCTTTATTTGATAACTCGAGCACATTATTTAAATCATTTTTTTCTAGTAAACTATATTCTAGAAAACCAAGGCTTAGCATAAGCTGTGAATCCAGTCTTAATTTTTTTCAGCCCAGTTGACTTCATAAGACTATTGTTATGAGGTAAAAAATGAAGAGACTTCCATATGTGCTATCTTCAGCTCTCACAAAAAAGGGATATAAACATAATAGCAGTTAATGAAATAAATACTGCAGCTCTGGGGGAGGGAGGAAATGATAAGAAATATATCAAGATGGTTATTTATTGACTGGAGATAGGATCTGAAGTTGAAAGAATTATAGCTCACCTATGATTATCTGGAAATGAATTGATGTTTAAAAAAAGATATTGACAAACAGACGTGTGTCCAAAAAGCGTGATATCAACAGTGAGAGATCTTATGAAAGAGCTGAGTAGGTGGCATTAATCCAAAAAATAGTTGATTAAGGGGAGATATGAATTGTGGCTTTAAGATCTGTGAAGATGTTTTCTGTATTCTCAACTGTTTCAGAAGTAGAAATGCAACTAATAAGTAAAAACTTCAGGAAGGCAATATTTGGATAAAAAGAAGACGTAATTAACTCGCAGCAAGTGAGGTTTGATAGTGGAAAGTATCAAACTGGGTTGCTAGACTCAACTTAACTTGATCTATGTAAGTCAAGGGTTGGTGGTTATCTGATAGGGATACTTCATTAATAGTCTGCATGAATAGAATACAAGATACCTAACAAAGGTCCACTCTAACTGTAAGATTATGTGAAGTTCATAAGGCAAGAGTTCTTATTTTTTGTTTCTTCTAATACATATTCAGTTTTACAGACATTTGCCTGTAGAGTGGAGATATTCCCCAGAATTCCCCTTAAAACCAAGCTAAACATCATTTGTCATTTACATATGTTTTCACTTGATAGAATAGTTTTAAAGTCCCCACAGTTCATTTCATTTCATTTTATTTCATTTCATTTCATTCCAGCAATAAACAATAAACAGAGTCACATATATCTCCTGGGTTTGGCTGAAAAATGCCTCTACTACAGATCTTGGGGCCATTAAAAAAAACTGATATGTTTTCAATGTTGAAGGGTTAAAAGAGGACACTCTGGGATCATCTGGAAATCATTAACGTTACAAAGCTCAGAGAAGATAAAAGTTTCCATTTTCTAAAATGTAAATCAAAAACATATTCATTAGTATTGCAAAATAAACATGCAAATCTTTGCCACTTCAAGAGCCTGGCTAAATATGTACAAGGGCAAAACCCAGAAATACATCTGGTCCTCGGTTAAGAAACTTGCGTTTTTGGTTTTATCTAAAGAGCTTGTCTGTCTTCCACGGTTGATTTCTTGGAATATAGCAGTTCATAATAAGCATTTGAATGAAATGATGGAATAAACAATGATAAAGTCTGTGTCCTGGTATATGTATATGCTTGCCTTTTTTTTTTTTTTTTTTTTAACTTTTCCAGTGACATTATTCTTCCATAGGCCTTCCTACACTCCAAATGTTTATGAAACATCTCATGAGGCATTTCTGATGGTCTGCAGAGGAGAAGATATATGGTTTGTTTATAACTGTTGCACACCTTTTTAATCTTGCATTAGCCCAAGGTTCGACTTGTGCGCAGACTATTGGGCAAAGACATTTGTGCCCAAATTTGGATACGATATTGGGGATATGGAATGTCTTACATCATAACAATGGCAATAAGAGGAAAGGTTGGCAGCACTTGACTCATTCCCTTTACAATGATTTACTTACTGTCTGGCAATCAGCTCCTTGTATGATGTTTGCTTCTCATAAACAGTTTCAACACAGAGGACTTTGGTGTCAAGATAACAGGAATCTCATCCATCAGAGCAGAATAGCAAACCCAGCAGGCAGGAAAGCAAGACCGCCTTGGCTATTCTGGCTGTGTAATAAAATCATAGGTCTGGAAGGAACCTCGGAGGTCTTCTAGTACAACTTTCTGATCAAGGCATGAGACCTTATACCAGTGGTGGCGAACCTATGGCACGCATGCCAGAGGCGGCATTTGGAGCCCTCTCTGTGGGCACACATGCCGTCACCACAGCCCCTCCTCCCCCCACGGCCCCCTCCACACAAGCAGCCCCCCAGAGGAGAGTCACCTCCAGGCATGGTCCGCCTGGAGCAGCGCAGCCAAGGACATGGCAGCTGGGCAGTGGGGACAAGACTCTGCCCTTGTACCCTGTCGCAAACAGATGATGCTGTGGGGCATGGGTGGAGGGCGTGGCCGCCATGACGCTGCTGGGCCACCTGGGCAAACTGCGGTGGGCTGTGGAGGTGGTAGGTGGCCTTGCGGGTGGGTGGGGGCAGGACAGGGGTGGAGCGGGGTGAGGCAGTGTGGGGGTGGGGCAGTTTTTGGGCACTCGGTGTCTAAAAGCTTCACCATCACTGCCTTATACCATTCCAGTCAAATGGTTATCCAGCCTATTTTTGAAACTCTCTGGTGATAGAGCACCCACAACTCTGAGAGGCAAGCTATTCCATTGATTAATTGTTCTCACTGTCAAAATATTGCTCCTTAGTTCTAGGTTGGATTTATCTTTAACAAACTTCCACCTATTCCTTCTTGTCCTGCCCTCTGGTGCCTTAGAGAATAAGTCATTCCCTCTTCTTTGTGAAAACCTCTCAAGTATTGAAAGTCAGTTGGCATGTCCTCCCCCAATCCTTCTCTTTGATAGGCTAGACATACCTAACTCCCTCAACTGTTCATCATATGAGTTAGCCTCCAGACCCTTTATCATCTTTGTTGTTCAAATGTTTCTCTACATCTGAATGTTAGATCAGATTTAGATCATAGGACACTATTTTTTAAGGCCAAAGTCCACACTGAACTTTGAACCATCTAGTTCAGGGAAACCTGGCAAGAAATGAGCAAACCTAAGATAATGTTATGAACAGTGACAGCGCAGGAGCAATGGATGATTTTTGTCTAATTTTAATATAAGCTTTATTAGACTTAAATGGAATCAATTCAGTTAATTATGATTTATTCTTTTTGTAGTTAATCATTTCACCTTTGACCTCAGTAGCAACTTGAGCAGGTGTTCAGAGACATGCCTGCAACCTAGAATCCACTCCAGCCTGGCCTTTCATAAATACAAGAGAACTTGGCTTGCTTTTAATTTTTGAAATAATAATAAGAAAAACAACAATAAATCAAGATATAATTTGAACAAAATGCAAGAGGCTAAATTTGAGGGACGCTTTGGATGTATTACCCATGCCCAATGAACCTCCAGGCTCATCTTCTGTTTGGCTTCCTGTTTCTGTAAGAAACTAGTGCTAAAATGAGTGGGGACTAAAAAATATGCAGAACAAAATCCTCTGGGACATGTAAGGGGTGCATTAGTGCTTTTGCAAAGTTGATATTGTGTTTGATATTGTGTTATATACACACTTTTGACTTCGGCCGGAACCATCTGCAACCCTAACATGTTTTATAAGATATACATATAGTCAGTGCTTTTTTTCTAAAAAAAAAAAAGGTGCCAGAACTCACACACATCATACAACCCGCCTTGCCTACCCTACAAGGTTCCATCCAAAAAAGGTGCCGGAACTCCGTTCTGGGTGTTCTATGAGAAGAAAAGCCCTGCATATAGTTGATGAATCAAAAAGGTTGATTAGAATCTAATCATTTATTAATGTTGGATTGTGTGCAATATACAGTACCATTAATGCTAAATACATTTGAAATATTGTATATCTGATTTCCAAAGGGAAAAAAAACTTCAGGAACTGGAAAAAGCAACAGTAGCCATAAAGATGGTCTTCCTATTCATTGTTGATAATGAAAATGATTAGTGGCAACTAATCTTGGCCAACTATATCAGCGTGCAACCAAAGTTCTTTCTGTTCACAGGACAAAAATAAAACAGATTCCTGACCAGTACAAAGGATTTATATGATCTTCCAACCAGAGAGGATGATGTTTTCTTTTATAGCTACAGATTCCAAAGCCCAAGCTTCTACACTCCATAATACCTCAGAAACTTTAGTTAGACCAGATCTCATGTCTGAGAACTGTTGGAAAATGTGGTATGCCAGATCATCGGTTTATCTGCCAAACCCATCCGGCATTATCAATAGCAGAACAGAACACTGGAAACAAACAGCAGATGCCAGGAACCAAAAAGTAATATTATTGATGGTTATTCCATTTGGATTGATGATAAGAGACAAGTGTTTGTCAGATTTGTTTCTTCAGATTCCAAAATAATTTGTCTCGCTTCAGAAATGATACACCCAACTATGATGTCATATATATTTTTTGCTTCACTGCAATTATCAATACGTCTCAAATCTTTTTGACTGGCAGTGATTCTCCTAATTTCTTCCTACATCAGCAGCTACCTGTTCTTTATAGATCAGATGTCAAAATTGAGTCTGGGATCTTGTGTACAGGGAGTGGGAAGAAGTGTTCTGCCTTTGAATTGCAAATCCTGCTCCTCTAGGCATATCCAGTGGCATATTGCTACTTAGGCAGAAGGTTCTTAGTAAGTATCCCCCTCTAGTTTGCCTTGGTCATGCCTCACTTGGAGTACTATGTTCAGTTTAAAAAAGGCATTGATAAACTGGAGTAAGTTAAGAGAAGGTCTACCAAGATCATGAAAAAATTGGAAACAAAGTCCACCTAGGACAGTGACGGCGAACCTTTTAGAGACCGAGTGCCCAAACTGCAACCCAAAACCCACTTATGCATCGTCGGGTGCCGGGTGGGTGTGGCCCATTGGGTGGGCGTGGCTGCGGTGGTAACAGCAGACTGGGTGGGACTAAAAAGTTCAATCAATCAATTCCAACTTTGCAAGATCTTTTTTTTCCCTCGAGAAGTTGAAATTGACTGATTGATTGAACCTTTTTTTTGTGTACACGGCGGCGGAGGCCTAAAGCGAAAAGGTTTTATAAAACCCAGCTGAAGGCCTAGGACTGGGGCGATGGCGCGCGTGCCCACAGAGAGGGCTCTGAGTGCCGCCTCTGGCACCTGTGCCATAGGTTCGCCACCACTGACCTAGGATGTTTAGCTTGCAGAAGAGGATAGCTATCTTCAGTTATCTAAAGGGTGGTCACATTGTGGAGAGTTCAGATTTATTCTTACTTGTTCCAGAGAGTAAGACTAGATAGAACCAATGAGATGAAATTTCAAGGATGTAGGTACAGATAAGACATGAGTAAGAACTTTCTGACCATAAGAGCTATTAGCCAGTGGAATAGTAGAAACCACAGAACACTTTCTTTCCTTTTGTGGAGGTTTTCAAACAAATGCTGGATGATCATCTACCAGGGCTGGTGTAGTGAATCTTGGAGTGTGCAAGGTATTGAACTTAATGACCTCTTAGATTCCTTCCAATTCTACGTTTCCATGATTTCTATCAGAAATAACAAAGAGATTTAGGCAGAAAATAAGATTCAGTTTTCCTTAGCTGGATGGATGCCAGATACTGTATAATCTTAATATCAGAGAACATCATGTTAATTAGGAATTCAGAGAGTGAATCAGATTGGAAAAAGCTATTTTATGTAAACTTATGAGGACTTTAGAGTTACAAATATCTGTGTAAACCTTGGTGGTCTTACAATTTCTCTGAGAAGAGCTCCTGATATTGATGTTCCCCACTAGTTTAGGCTTTGAAAGAGAAAACTGTTGAATAAAATCATTCAATATCTATGTGTGTGTGTGTGTTTGTATGCACATGTGTGTATGTATGTGTATTTGTGTATACATACATACACACACAGCATCTGAGCCATGGCTTATGACAAAAAGCCCACAGAAAACCATATGTGCACACAGTTTTAATTTAATGTAATTTAATCAAGTTAATTTTATTTTTTTTAGAAACGGACTGCCCAATCATTTGGGGACTTTTGACATTTCTCCTTCAAATTCCTTGGCAATACCATACCATCACAATTTACTTCATAAATCCTCATAATCTTTCCCAGGGACTAAATATCTAAGCCTCATGGAGTACTGAATATAATAGCTTCAAGTATGACAGCCAATAACACTTTTTGCAACAGAAAAAGAGGCGAGACGGCTCACATCTTTGAAAAAATTAAAAGGTGAGTTGAATTTAATGTGAAATGTTTCTCTTTTGTTCTTCTTCATGAAGGTAAATGTCAACATTTTGAATTGGACCTACTAACACCGCACACAGTGATCTCAGCAGAGTTAGATGGTATAGCCTATTACAGTAATCTAAGGACAAGATGATAAAGGCATGAGTCACTGTCATAAGAGCTTTCGGTCAAAAGCATGCCACAGCTCGTGAAACCACCAAAACTGGGCAAATGCTTCCCCAGTCACCACAGTTTCCATCTGCTGCTCAAGCAGGAGCAGCAACTTCAAGAGAACCTCTAGATCTTCAGTCTGCTCCTTCAGGGAAATTGCAGTACTTTTCAGTACCTGTTGTTGGGCTGCACTGAAATATGCTACCTGTCTAGCCCAAAAAATCAGTGGATATTATATGGGGCTGGGATGTGGATATGGAATGAGAAAGTCATTATTCAAACTGAAAGTACTCCAGAACAGTTTTTAAGGAAGAGCATGGCCTCCCATAGGGTACTCTTGCTGATCAGGATGGAAGTGGGGTTACCCTCAAGCTCTGTTAGAATTCAGCTTGCATTGCTCAGGAAATTTAAGAAATAAAAATTTCCTCAAGATCTCCACTGTTTTTTTTCCCCTATTATATGAATGGACATAATCAGAGCAAATTCTTTTCTCCTATCCTACCATTATATTCTTTCCTCCTTTGGAGAGCTTAGTTCTTGGAACAGTGAAAACCCAGCTGAACTTTTGAATTGGATGCCTATAGAGATGCTTTTCTAAGTTGTCATTAAGATATTATGTCCAATATAAGAAACATGAAAGCCTCTCCCAATATCTAGACAAGATTGCTAATTCTTTGTTAAGAACGTTTTTACATCTTTCTACTTCAGCCCATATCTGCTGCATATTTGCAGATGCCCAGTGCAACAATGCCTCTAGCCTTGTGGTATTGGCCAAGTGGACATTATTCTTTATATCCTCTACTGTGATTCCTCTAAATAGGCAGGCAACAATAAAGAAGAAATTCTGATCAGCTCATAGTGTCTCTCTGGTTCCTTGTGTCTGACAGCATTGTACAATGCCTTTCTCTTATCAGCCATCACTCTTATAAATGAATTTATCAATTATCATTCCTGTATATGAATTTTTCTCATCTACACCCTCTTTCATATCATTATTCCATCAAATGCCTTTTCATATTTTCCTTTAGAATAATTCCACAAACTCTTGTTGCATTCTGTAACTTTCTTTTTATTCTGTTCAAGCATATTTCATGTCTTTTGTTTTCCTTTTATTCACATTTATGCTCATTTTTCTGTTGGGAGATTAATTTGTCTTCTATACCTATTTATAGAAGTATCATATTTTCTCCTCCTGGAGTCTTTTATATCAAGGCTTTTCAACCAGTGGTATGGGTACCACCTGTGGTACATTGGCACCTGGCAGGTGGTACACAACCATCCTAGAAAAGTAGTAGCGGGGGAGGGGAATGAGCTGAAATGGTGGCAGCACCGCATAAGCCTGAGCAAGAGATGGCTGGAGCTGCAGAGCTGTCAGGGCTCAGCGGAAGCGCCAGAATCAGTGCCAGGGTCCAGCTGGAGCTCGGCGCTGATCCTGGTGCTTCTGCTGAGCCCAGAAGAAGCGCCTATCAGCTGGAATGTTGCAGCATCTCCAAGGTCTTGTGATTTACATTCAGATGCTTGGCAACTGATTCATATTTATGACAGTCACAGTGTCCCAGGGTCATGTGAAGTGACCAAAACCTGCTGCAACCACCCAGCAGGCAGGGGGGAATAAAAACCAAACACCCCCCCACCCCATCCCTGCTGCCAATCCTCAACAGAAATGCTCACAACAATGAAAACCTTGGACAGGAGGAAGAGCGCCGCTGGGCGGGCAGGCAGGTGTCTTGCTCGGCTGTGGCTTGAGAGGCACTTTTTCACTGCCATTGTAACTTTGAACAGTCATTAAGCAAACTGTTGTAAGTCGAGAACTACCTGTATTTCATCACTTTTTTCCTTTTTGGGGGGGGGGGTCATCAAGTTTTTGACACCTTGCTAGGCAACTGGTGGTACTCGGATATTGCCATATCCTAAAAGTGGTACAATGGGTGCAAAGGTTGAAAAACCCTGTTTTATATACACTCTAATTTCTTTTATTTTCTTGCTTGTCTAGTTATTCCCAAAATCCATCCTTGGCACTATGAAAAAATGGTTTGCCTTATATTCAGAACCTTGTTTTATCTTAGTATTTCATCATAAACAATCAAATCAATCATGTTTTTAGATTGATAGTCCTTCCTTTTCCATGTATATATATGATTAGACTTATGCTTAACCCAGACATTTGAAAAAAAAAACAACTTTTTTCTAAGCATATATTCACCATATAGTCACTGTTCTTATATATTCCTGGGCCTCTGAAAATGAATCACTTTTCAGTTCCAGTGCATTCATTAATATCATCTAGAAGAATGGCTTTTCCTCTGGATTAAATCAATTCAGAATATAGCATACTTTTTCACAAATCTTGCTTATCTCTGTCTACTGGAAAGTAACATGTATCTATGTCCCAACAATGGGTTTCTATTTTCGTATGTGTTTACAGCAACCTAGATGGCACCAATTTATCTTTCTGCCATATATTTTAGGCCTTTTTATTTATAATTAAGCCTACATCTTCACTTCTATGCATTTATTCGTGAATTCTCTTCTATAAAATAATCATATTATCTTCATTCAGACCTATTGCATCCTTCCCTTTTCTCTTATTTTAACAGACACACAACCTTCCTATTTGCATTCCTTCCTTCATTAATTAATATCTTTATGCATTATTGCAGTTACATTTCAGGTCAGAATCTTCATATGTCATGGCCCCAGATGGTCATTAGTTCCGTATACAGTAGATAACAGAACAGAACAGAATAGAATAGAATAGAATAGAATAATAGAGTTGGAAGGGATCTTGGAGGTCTTCTAGTCCAACCCCTTGCTCAGGCAGGAAGCCCTATACCATTTCAGACAAATGTTTGTCCAATCTCTTCTTAAAAAGATCCAGTGTTGGAGCACCCACGTCTGGAGGCAAGTTGTTCCACTCAATATCTTATGGAGTATAATTTTCCATGTAGAGCAAAACTTTTGAATCTTATTTTTCCCAGCCCAAATCATAGAAATCCACATTCTAATATGCAACCTGTAATCTGCACATCTTAAATTTAAAGCTAACCCTGTGATGCTTGGCCAAAGAAATATTCCCTTTAGGCAACCAGGCTTTATTTTCCACTTGAATGAATCTCACTGTCTTAATTCTTTCCTGCCAATAATATCTCCAATTTAAAGCATATCTAATTACTATCAGGAACAATTGATAGTCTGTGTGCAATCTGGACTGTTAGTGAAGCTGCTGGCATACAGAATAATCCTCATGGCATCTTTAGATTAACAATAAATAGAAGATGCTAATCTTTCTCAGAGAAAGACCAGTAAATTCTTCCCTTGCCCAGTAAAGCTTCTTTGAGGGTCACATGCCTATCTTCCTACTCTTTCCCAGAAATAGATTCCATCATGCTCTGAAGGCATACTGGTATTTATATTATAATCCCATTGTTACCCAGTTTATATTACAATCCCATCCTTATCCTCCAGGTGTTCTGGACTTGAACTCTCATAATCACTAATTAGTATTTATGTTAGTTAGAAATTGTAAGAATTGAAGTGTACTATATCTGGCCAAGTTGGAAAACTCTGCAGTAACTCAGAGTAAAGCATCTCATGAATTTTCCCCTTAGTGACAAACACATATATCCTATCATCCATTCCCTGTCTGTCTGTCTGTCTGTCTGTCTGTCTGTCTGTCTGTCTGTCTGTCTGTCATTTATCTCTCTATCTTTCTGTGTCTCCATCTATCTACTATCATCTATCTATCTCTCATCTAAAAAAATTATATGTCTCTCTCTGTGTGTGTGTGTGTGTGTGTGTGTTTGTGATATGTGTGGGTGTGTGTTACCCAGTTTGGTAATAAAATATCTGTAAATATCTGTAAACTATCAACCCAAACAGTAAGGACTGAGTGGGAAATAGCTACCTGTGGATAAGTGTTCAGAGGAATTTCCCCCTTTGATTTTTTTTGTACATCTGTATATTTTAAGGCTAACAAAACAGCTTTCAGGTGCTTCCCCCACTGAAATGGCTTCAGCAAGACTTAGGATGATTTCAAAATTGGGTCCAAGAGGTGTCTACCGTTGTAAATAATATACCTCAGGAAAAGATTTGAATGATATTCTGCTATGGAACATCTGACACAGATTTGAGTGGCTCTACATTAATATTCCTTTGCCTTCCATTATTTATGATTTCATCCATAAATTCCTAATAAGCATGGGTGTTGTTGGGAATTTGGAGAGTAATGTCCACACATCTCAAGAGCTGTCAGGCTTAGGGAATCTCTTTTTCTATGTCAGTCACTGTGAAAAAACTGATCTAAGATTTTTTTTCTTTTAACCTGAGACCTAAATCAAGACTGGTTCCCTTTCTTCCAACTCCAGGTATAGAAGCAAAGTATGTTGGCACTTGAATCTTACTTGAAAGTGGGTGATTTCTTCATGATAGTTTTCCTTGTATTTTAACAGAAACACAGAAAAACATAGACCTTTGGAAAAAAATATATTCACATCTTTGCCACTTCCTAGCTAAATGGTTGCTACAGTACAACGTGCTGTCCATGATAATTTCAACAATGTTCTGTGTTCCAGTGAAAGATTTCCCTTTCATCAAGTCGGTAGAACAAATAACAGCAGAACTTCTGTGCCAAAAAGTAGTTAATGTTGGACTAGGACTACAGAGATTCAGATTCTAATCCTGGCTAATTCATGAAGCTCAGTGGGTAAATTTCTTTGCCAGATCTACCTTAGAGAAGTATGTGGGTAAATGGGAGTAAGGAGGAGGAGAATCACAAACATTGATCTGACTTCCTTTGCAGAAGGATAGGATAGAAGCAAAAAATAATAATTGGGAAAAGGAGAAAAAGTGTCCAATTTTCAGATGTTTTGATTCTTGGTAACCTAGAAGAAATCTTTATTTGCGTACATTACAAAGCAAAAGTTCTTTTCAGGTTAAGCTTGGTTTCTGGCAACTAGGCAGATTCATCCATGTTGTTTTCTTGGTAACAATACAAAGTGCTACTGCCTTCTTTTGGGATGTTTTTCAACTTCCTAGTCTAGCCAGCAGCCCTGGGATTTCCTGGTCCTCTCTGTTCCAAGTGTTTAGCAAATCCAATCCTGATGAATCTCAAAGCTCGTAAAGGTCTGTGTACAAATTCATTCTGTGTCTATGTTTTCAATCTATTTTCATGCAACCTTTCACTGTCAAGGACACCATTGGAAGCAATTCACAACTAAAACATAAAATAAACATAATTAAGAACATAAAACAATTATCCATTGTAAATAAAGCAGTCACAGGATAGAACAGTATCAGTCCTTTACTCTGGTAAAAGCAGCTTAAAAAGAAAAGAAAAAAAAACAGGCTATTTTGTAAATAGAGCATAGCCACCCTCAGAAAGTTGCCTCGTTCAACCTATAGATCTTATTAAGATTCCTCTTGAGAACTGTTCCTTAATCTGTTCTTGAATCTAGGCATCAGGGAAGAAGGAACAATGTTTAAGGCAGCATGTGTGCAAACAGGGGATAAGCAAATAAAGCAAATCAAAATAAGTTTGGAGGTGCTTTGTTAAAAAAAGAAAAATACTGTAGATGACAACATTCAAAGCATCAGGACAAAGGAGCAAATGGATTAGAACAGTGGTGGCGAACCTATGGCATGGGTGCCAGAAGCGGCACTCAGAGCCCTCTCTCTTGGCACGCGCGCCACCGCCACCAGCAGCAGGTCCATCAGACCGTCACCGCCACCCGGAGCAGGAGCCCCACCCAGCACAAAGGAGGTGAAGCGGCCGACTAGCAAGCTCGAGTAGAGGTGGTAGAGCAGAGGTCACCAACCATTGTCGATTGGTGGACTGGAAGAAAAGGGAGGGGGAAGCATTCTACATGCATGCATGCGCACACGGGGCTGTGAGCATGCACATGCTGCAAATGGGGTGGGGCTAGTGCCTGCGTGATACTCACTAGCCCTGGCCCGTTCTTGCATGGTGCAGCGCCTTGTATCTGCACTCTGCGGTGCGGCAGCAGCCATTTTTGCACCTTGCAGCACAGTGGCCCATTTTTGCGCCCCTGGTTTTTGCATGTCAGAGGCAGCACTCAGAGGCACCTCCTTGCCCCCCCCCCAAGGGCACCACAATGCTGATGCAGCCCTGGCACTTTATGATAAATAAGTGGGTTTTGGGTTGCAGTTTGGGCACTCAGTCTCTAAAAGGTTCACCATCACTGGATTAGAATATGGGCTTTTGAGAAAATGTCTTTTCCAGTTCTCTTGAATATGAAGTCTTTATATTTCTTGGTGAATTCCAGTTGAAATATGGCCAAAGGCGGTAGCAGGAGGTATGCATTGGAAAAGCAAAAATCACCATTAACATTGTTTTAATTTAATGGGATTAAAATAATGCCTTCTGCAAATCTATCTCATTACGTTCTCTGCCAGTTTGATCATAAAACAAACAGCTATTTTTTTTAATTTTCACCATGTGTCAGAATGGCTTTTGAATTTCTTTTGATGCCATCCTGAATCTACATTACCTCTGTAAGAAAGAAGAGGCCATTGTCCCCTTAGCTGTCAATGGGAAGCTTGGCTTCCTTGTAAGGTCAAAATCATGTGCAAGAATTCAAAAAGAAAAAAAAATCAACTTAAAGAAGAGATGGTGGTGGACAATGCATAAGAAATGTCTGGCAATGCAAGAGTATAAAATAATTTTAATTGATTTTAGTTTACCCAGGGCCAGAGAGATAAACAAAAATAAACAAAAACAAAAGTCAAGATGGCAGTCACCAATATGTATGTTGCATTAAAGGGAAGTTTTAATCAAATGAATGTGGACACTACCCTGATTTTTTTTATTGACTAGGAGCAAGATTTACATCAGAACTTTAACCCAGAATGTTGCTTATTTGGGGCTCATAGTGAGGAACAAGCTCAAGCCAAATCCTAGCCCAGGATGTTTGAATTGGATAATAATAATAATAATAATAATAATAATAATAATAATAATAATAATAATAATAATAATAATAATAATAATAATAATAATAATAATAATAATAATAATAAAGTTGGAAGGGACCTTGGAGGTCATCTAGTCCAACCCCCTGGTCAGGCAGGTAACCCTATACCATTTCAGACAAATGGCTGTTCAGTCTCTTCTTAAAAACGTCCAGTGTTGGAGCATTCACAGCTTCTGGAGGCAGATTGTTCCACTGGTTAATTGTTCTAACTGTCAGGAAGTTTCTCCTTAGTTCTAGGTTGCTTCTCTCCTTGATTAGTTTCCATCCGTTGCTTCTTGTCCTGCCTTCAGGCGCCTTGGAAACTTGAGTGTATTAGTGACAACTGGTCATTTGAAAATCTTCCAAGTCAAAAGTAAATCACATATGGGCTTAATCTGATACATGAAACCCTGCTAAATTTCTAAATGTGAAACATATCCAGAAATTTAAAGGAAGAATATTGGAAAAGATTTGCTTATGAACATCTTCCAGCTCCAATTCTTGGAGCAAAAGAAAAATTCTGCTACATCTTGTTCTACTGAACCATGTCCTTATTGTCAAATGACATACCTTTAAGCAAGTGTTATCATGATGTGATAAATGAATTATACCATAGATGTCATTTCCATGATGATAACATGATCCCTTTGAAGTCACTGTGGCTTCCCAATAACTATGCTTATGACAGGCATGAAAGACCAGGACCGCACATGAAGTTCTAATTAAACTGATTTATTATTACTCATGCCTATGTACACAAATCTACTCAACTAAAGGTTATTACTATTTTGTCCATAGATAAGAGTCACTGGAATTCAAGAGCAGTTGTACTTAGCCCATTTATGGCTACATAGGGATTCTAGACTAATCCCATTTTTGACTCTGCCACCTCTTTTCATACATTTAGTTTCATATCTACACAGAAAAGTAATTGTAAGTAAAAGAGAAGAGAAGCTTTGCAAATGAAGAAGACTAACAAAGGAGAACCAAAACATATTCCTTGGAAAAGAGAGAGTGGGACACTCCTCCTAGGAAGAAGCCACTTACAAACTCTCTGTCATATAGATTTCAATGTAAATCATACACAGGTCATTTTGAAATCTTGATCTCAACAGACTTATTGCTAAACAAGATCATCTGTCTGCCTAAGTGCTGTGTGGATAGCTAATTTAGGCCCACCATAGCACAAGCTGATATTATTGGCATCACTATCAACCCTGAAGTTGTGATGATCATGCAGTTTCCAAATCTATACATTTCTTCAGTGGTGGCCCATAAGTCATTGAATCCCCATAATAGGTATTTTCCAATGAGTCAAACAGTCAGCCAACTTGCAGTCATAGATACTACATTATAATACATATGTTCAGCTCTGCAGTCCTGCTTATAGATTTCGTGCTCTGATATGCATAAGGGTAAATCTTGTCCCTCCCATCGGTAGATCATCGCTGCATGGAATATGAAACAACCATGAAGAATCTTAAATGTCCTAATGGCATTGGTGTGGTGGGGAGTACAGAACAGAGAATAATGTCAACAGTGATGCAGACCATATGATCTGCCTGTGGAAAAAGGGGTTTCCTTCAAGGAGGTACAGCAGTAATGCAAAACATGTTCTTCCCCATCCTGATGGCTAATGAACTAACCACAAAAATACTGAGATTTTTGTTTCCCCTTCATTAATATTCTATTAGTTAAATGTACACCAGAGACAGGCTGCTTTGGAAGATTCCTCTCAACATCCCAGTGGCCTCTTGAAATGAATGCAGCCCTAGAGATACCACTGTCAGTGACAAGTATACATTTTGCAAATACAAGATTCTGGTTTTGTATTGGATACATGGGAGTTGCCATCGCTCCAGTAACAACTGAGTTAGATGGTCCAGGAGTGTTAATGCAACATCCCAAATGGAGTTAATTGAGGTTGATTAGGTTCTGGGAATTCAGACATTGTCTTAGCATGCTATGTGAACTAGGTTTTTATATTTTGCCCTAAGTTCATTAGTTTGGCAATAATGTAAACCCAGAAGCTGTGTTTTGGTAACAAGAATTTAGAATATGATGTGTTCTATGAACAACCAGTACAAGATAGCCTTGCAGGTTGAGATTTGAAAAAAATAATGGTGTTGACATGTGTTTAATTCATAGCCTTGAAGATGTCCAATAGAAGTTGTACATCCCACCTAACCAAACTGGATCATATTTTATTACATATAGTCAATAACCATGCAACCAACACATAAAAAGTCTGTAAAAGATATCCAATTAGCAATGAACATAGAAGCTGTTTTTTTCTCTAAGTGACATTAAAACTAAAAGCTCTATTATGTAATGGGCAGGTGATGCTCAGTAAATAATTTGCCAACATGAAAGGTCTCTTATTTATACACTGTCAATTTGGGGGGGACTAATATACATGAAGAGCTATGTGACATTGTATCTGTCACAAGGGCTGCATCTGCTTTTTTGCAGATGTGTTACGCTATTGACTTATTTTAAGCTTTTGATCTATCAGGGCCCTCAGCCCCTTTTAACATATATTGCTGTCTAGTAAGTTTCCTTCATCCTATGTTCATATTTTGATTTTTCCTACCCATATGTAAATATTTACATTTGTTCCTATTGAAATCAATTTGTTAGTTTTGGTTAGTAATTCAGCTTTCAAGATCCACCTGAATCTTGATAATGTTCTCTTAAGTATTTGGTATCCACCCATCAATGTGTCATCTGCACATTTATAATTCTATTTTATAACTTCTCATCCAAGTTCTTACCATTAACTTGCAGTAAGCTATTCAGTTCTTCCGTCCAGTTTGATCTGGAGCCATTGAATTTCACTCACTCAGAACAGTTGTTCAAAAACAGCTCTGAATCCATCAAATAGTAGCATTGTCCAATTCACATTTTGCCATCTTGTGAACTAAAATCTCATGGGAAATTTATCTGAACGCTTTGCTGACATCAAGGAACACTATACTACCGTATACTCCATAGTAAACTAAACTGGTCATTCTGTCAAAAAGACAAAAATAAAAGCAACCAAGTTGGTTTGGCACAATTCATTCCTGATAAATCCATACAAGCTGTTCCTGCCAAGCAGTGCATTCTTTTTTTAAATGCTTACAAACTGACTGCTTAATAATCTGTTCCAGAGTTTTGTGCCCTGTACTAATGTTAAGCTGACTAGATTTTAGTTACCACGGTCCTTTTTTTTCTCCTATTTGAAAATAAGAACAATATTTGCTCTTCTCCAGGCCTTTGGCACCGCCTATCCTCCATGATTTCTCAGTGATTACAAAAGTTTCTCTGAAATCACGTTAGTAAGCTTCTTCAAAGCTCTAGATGCAATTGATCTTGTCTTGGAGATTTAGACTTATTCATGACAGCTAGGTGCTCCCTGTCCATTTTTGTACTAACCATGGGTTAGAACACTCTCCTTTTGTCAGTTCTATTAAGTTTAATATACAATAAATACAGTTTTCTTTGGGAAGACAACTGAAGCAAAGTAAGATTTGAGGAGTTCTACTTCTGCACACCACCTATTACTATTCCAAGCTCTTTTATCAACAGTAGAACATATCTTTTTAAAAACTGTATTTATTTTTATTCCACTTTTATTATTTTTACAAAAATATTCAAGATGTTGAACATACCTAATACTCTTTCGTCTTCCTATTTTTCCAACGATGACAGCCCTGTAAAGTGGGTTAGGCTGAAAGAGAGTGACAGGCCCAAAGGCACCCAGGTGATTTTTATGCCTCAGGTATGACTAGAACTCACAGTCTCCTGGTTTCTAGCCTGGTGCCTCAGCCACTCAAAAAAGCCCCTTTTGTTGCTTTTAACTTCTCTAAATTTCTTTTACACTTTAGCTATTTGTGCTTTCTGTTGGCATTAGCTACTTTCTTTTTGATAATTACATCCTTCTTTAGTTTCATACTGTATATAATGTATTCAACTTTTATGTACTAGCTAAAATTAAAATCTTCTCACGTATATACATTTTGCATTCCTTACTGAAATGGGTGTGCACTTGTAGTTCCATATTTTTCAGAAGTTCCCAAGCCACACCTGATCTGTCTTTGATCTGAAGATTTTTTGTACGTCAAATCCCACTTAGTACTTATCCATATGCCTAGAAACTGGATTTTCTGAAATCTAGTATGTGTGCGTGACTTGTTGTTGTTAGTTGCGAAGTCATGTCAGACCCATTGCGATCCCATGGACAATGTTCCTCCAGGCCTTCCTGTCCTCTACCATCTTCTGGAGTCCACTTAAGCTCACTCCTATTGCTTAAATGACTCCATCCAGCCACCTCATTCTCTGTCGTCCCCTTCTTCTATTGCCCTCAATCTTTCCCAGCATTAGGCTCTTCTCCAGTGAGTCCTTCCTTCTCATTAGGTGGCCAAAGTACTTGAGTTTCAATTTCAGGATTTGGCCTTCTAAAGAGCAGTCAGGGTTAATCTCCTCTAGGACTGACCAGTTTGATCGCCTTGCAGTCCAGGGGACTTGCAGGAGTCTTCTCCAGCACCATAGTTCAAAGGCCTCAATTCTTTGTCACTCAGCCTTTCTTATGGTCCAACTTTCACAGCCATACATTGCAACTGGGAAAACCATAGCCTTGACTATACATACTTTTGTTGTGCATGACTACTCTTCAGTTTCTCTTTTTGTAGTATCTTGAACCACAAGTTGATAGAATTACTTTATCCAAAGTGCTCACATCTTTTACCTCTTCAACCAGCAGTTCTCTGTTAGTTACAATAAGATCTTGGAAAGTTAGTTCCACTGTCTTTTCTTCAAATTTCTGGAAAATGAAACAGTCAGCAAGACCATTGAGGAATATTGGGGATACTGCATTATGGCTAAACTGATTTTCATCAGATGTCTGGATAGCTAAAGCCTTCTGTTATTACTATGTTGTCCTGCTTAAGCCAGAGACCCTATACAATTTTGAATAAATGGTTGTCCAATCTCTTCTTAAAAACCTCCAGTGATGGAGCACCCATAACTTCTTGAGGTAGGCCATTCCATTGATTAATTGTTCTCAGTGTCAGGAAATTTCTCTTTAATTCTGGATTGGATCTCTCTAAGTTCAATCTGTTATTTCTTCTTCTCCCAATGTTCTTAACTGGCCCCTTGAACTCATAAGGATCTATTAAATGGTTGAACTATTATCATAGCCTCACTCCTGTCAGATTTAATTATAGATATAATGCCTAAATAGTCAATGTGAATGGCTGGACTGTGACTACTAAAATAAACAATGGGAGATCAATAACTAGCCACCGAAGAGAGACTACCTCTTAAGTTGCCTCTGTTAGTTTGAAAGATTCCCAATATTTCCACTTCCTTCTCTTGGATCTCATTCAATTCTCTAGTGAAACAGGTGCTGCAGATTTTTCTTGACATGAAGTAAAAAAATTGAATGTGTTTAATAGTTATTTTTAAGTGAGTGTATGTGTGTGTGTGTGTGTGTGTGTGTGTGTGTGTCTAGAGGGAGATGCACGCACACACACACACAGCCATCAACTCTCACACATAGTGAGCAATTTCATGGTGGGGTTGGAGAAAAAAATGTTCTCTCCTCAGAGAATCAGGATGGTGAATATTTCCATTCAAAACAAATGCATTTTAATGACAAAAAAACCCCTTGCTTCCAACAAGCTCTTCAGCAATTTCTTATTGGAGCCAGGCCACATTTTAGTAAATCATCGTGAAATATTTTTTAAATGAAACCTGCTTGCAGCTTTTTTCTCCAAGAAAGCCCAGTATTCCAGACTAATAGATCAGTTTGAAAGGAAAATGAAATGCGGAAACATAGGCTCCGTCATGACAGCAGTGGGAAATAATGAAGAGCACAGAGGAAGGAAAAGGGGGAAATGGGAATACAGGTTGTCCTCAACATATGACCACAACTGAGCCCCAAATTTTATGTTTTGCCCTTTTCTACAACTTTTCTTGCCACACTTGTTAACTGAATCATTACAATTGTTAAATTAGTAACATGGTTGTTAAGTGAATCTGGTTCCCCATTGACTGTGCTTGTCAGAAAGTTGCAAAAGGTGATCACATGACCATCACAGGACAGGCAACCGTCATAAATGTGAGTCAGTTGTCAAGCATCCGAATGTAAATCAGGTGACCCTGGGGATTCTGCAACGATCATAAGTGTGAAAAATGATCATGAGTCACTTTTTTCAGTGCCATTGTAACTTCAAACCATCGCTAAGTGAACTGTTGTAAGTTGAGGATTACCTGAAAATCTTGACTTAGTGTTACTCGAACTCTTGTTACTTAAGCCTTCAAAGGGTGCCCACTCAAGATCGCATAATATGCATTTATTATCATATAGCAAGTTTTAACCAGTAAACTAATGCACAAACACACACACGCACAAGTACATGCCTCCTTTTGGCACAAAACCTTGTAATCCTACTCATGATCTTTACGTACGGTACAGTACTACAGTGCTGCACAAGTGGAGTGGGGTGAAGGAAATGTTGAGGCCTCTTTGACTCTGGTAATCATCTACTGGCATGAGAAGAAAGGGAGCATCCGGGATTAATCCTTGGCATAGGAAGAAGGGAACACATCTGGAATGCAACAATCTAGATGTTAGCAGAGCACGGAGTACTGTGGACAAGCTATATCTATCTGGGAAGAGAAGCAGCATGCACACTGCATTTGGAAGGCTTTTCATGGCCCTCTAGTGACAAAGTAGGATCCTTTTTTTTTTGTCCCCAGCTTGAAAACTGATTGTTTATGGATGAGAAACATTTATTGTGAGCTGCCTTCCTCTTATGTAGGTTCTTAAGTAATAGACAGTTCATCCTATCTTTAAAATAGGAGTAGAAAGCATTGAAGAGGCTGCAACTCAGCTTCCAAATTTTGCAAAAAGCTGCAAGGGAGTTGGGTGACATTGTGTAATGACCCCAATTGGGTCACAGCTGGATACTGCCCTTTTGGTTGTTTTTTTTGTCCTTCTTGAGATTATCATTAAGGGATTGGGAAAGAAGCAGTTTGGGAGACTCATCATCATCATCCCGTAAATCCAAATTCAAACAATTTCAGCAGCATGATCTCAGATGCTGAAGTCACAAATAGAGTACTATTGGGAATATATGTGGTACAGGACCATGGGTGTCTTTTGGAGATAAGCAATTTAGTCCCTCTCAAAATTTTGGGATTTCAGTTCTCATCAGCTATACCAAAATGGACAAGGGCAAGGAATTGTGGGATCAGAAGTCCAAATGTCTATATTTATAACCTATTTGTAATTTCTCTCCTTTGCTTTAATGTATTGAATGACATATACCCAGGCTAGAGCCATAAGAAAGAAGAATTAGGCCATGGATTTTTGGAAATGGGGATAAAGGGAAAGGATCACTATAAGTACTCCATATAGAAACTCCCTGTGAGAAGAACATAAACCAGTGATCTAAGAACTAGGTCATCACCAGCTAATGATTTAACAGCTGATAGAGCAGACAAACCAGTTACTTATCAGTCTTTCAGGTTGCATATTTTATGTCTATTCATTTTATTTTGTTTCTGTGTATCCATATAAATTAGCATACCCATTTTTCATGTACAAACTCTCAAGAGCCCCTATGGAATTCTGGTAAACTAGCAAAGGGGCAATGCAGAACTTGATTAGAGTTATTTTCAGTATGTGCTTTTCCCTTTTGGCATATTCAAATGCATTAAAAAAGAAAAACTTTACCAAATAGGAAATTAAAAAGGATGATATTTGGGATCCAATATTGCATAGGACCCGGGGGCTATTTATAACAGATACATTTAAATTTTATTATTCAAATTAAACAAATAAAACATAAAATAATCCCTGTATATCCTACTTTGCAAAAGAAAAGGAAAGGAAAGGAAAGGAAAGGAAAGGAAAGGAAAGGAAAGGAAAGGAAAGGAAAGGAAAGGAAAGTCCTTGAACTGTGCCAGTGCACTGTTCCTTCCATCTATAACAAGAAAGACTTGGATATGCTGTTTAGAGTTATGGGAGATGCAGCCCAACAGTATATCCAGTTACCTAGGAAGTTTATTTCTGAGAAGAGATAAATAGGAATGCACAGTTAAAAGCTCATGTTTATAGCCTCGTGTCCGCCACCATTTCAGCAAGGCATACTTCAACACAGAGCAGAAATGGATGCTTGTTTTTGTTCTAATATATCTCTGAGGATCAGTTGAACTGCTGCTTAAGGGTGTTAAGAATTGTAGTGCAAAAGGACACTGCTCAACCAGCTGCAACTAATAGCTTAAATTTCCTACTGTAACAGTGGTGACCTTCTCAAGTTCTTTATTCTTATGCTCTCCACACCAGGTCTTTTCCTAGAAAAGAAATGAAAAGGGAACAGCAGCCATTTTCCATTGCCAGCCTCACCGCCTCCCCCCCCCCCCCCCCCCCCCCCCCCCCCCCCGTGTGTCAGAGAATACTATGAATATCAAGCTCGATTGAGGCTTTGATGGATGGAAAGAAAAGATCATTGAGTATAGCTGCCACTGAAACACGAGCCGCAGAGAACATAAGGTTATTTTATCAGGAAATAAATCAAAGCTCTCTTTCACTACTAGGGTGATGGATTTTTCCCTCCTTAACTCATCTTTGTGATGATTAGGGTGTGTGTTTAGACCGCAGGAATCTGAGAAATCACCCAGCCTTTCCACCCATGCTTACCAGGCTCAGGATATGGTTGCAATAGTATCATATCCTCCAGAAGACTCCCTTTCTTCCTTCTTATTTGGTCTCTTGGCGGTGTCCTTGTTTGGATGTCCTCTCATTTTTATAACCTAGGTGATTACAGCTTTCTTTAAAAACTTAGAGCCAAGATATCCCCGGTTTTCTTCCCAACAGTCTGTGTTGCTAAAAATGGGCCAACTCGCATTCTGAGTTTATTTTCTCCTGTTCCCCAGGGACCAATATATCAGAGAGAGTTGGCTAAGATTAGCCTTGTTTCTGCTTACTAACTGGTCTTGATCTTACTACCTGTATTTACTAGGTCTGCTCATTACTACTGATCCATTTGGTTAATTTAATGAGGAGCAACCCAATCCAATGGGCAGAGGCTAAATGCAGCTTCCCAAAATATATAATCTTTGTTCTCTAAAAAATGCTGCCAAATTATAGCAGTGGTTACTATCCAATTGAAGTGGTATAAATCATGTCAACTGGTTTCTTAACACTGCTGCTCTCTTCTCTGTCTCTCTCTTCCCCTCTCCATGTCCAAATTCTACTACTGTGGTACATTTACCACAATATCATTTTTATTTTACAACATCACTAACAGAACAATTAACCAGTGGAACAGCTTGCCTTCTGAAGTTGTGGGTGGACATTTTTAAGAAGAGATTGGACAGCCACTTGACTCAAATTGTATAGGATCTCCTGCTTGAGCAGGGGATTGGACTAGAAGACCTCCAAGGTCCTTCCAGCTCTATTCTGATTGAGTGAGTGAGTGATCATGTCTCAACTCCTATATTTCCTTGCAAAATCACACTTGTATTGTCATTCTTGAAGGAGAGTAATCTTTGATTCAGCCTACTTAAGATAGTCATGATACAAATGTTCAATAAGTGCACACTATGGTAAAATCAAAAAGAAAGTACTCAAACTATTTCTGACTTCCCAAGAAACTATAACAGGAATGATGGCCTGATCACAAAAAGCATGCAGATTTGAGGATATCACTCTTTGAATCTAATGTTCTACTCCCCCTTCATTTCATGATATTTTGCATCGAATAAGAGAGCCGGTTGTTCATTTATTTGAAATTCTACCACTGCATGAAGCCCAGATAAATAAATACAGTGAAATTTAGGAAAAAAGTAGTTGACAACCCAGGTTCGAGACCCGAGCACATGTGACAGGGTGAGTTCCTGTTACTTGCTCCAGCTGCTGCTTTCCTAGCCATTCGAAAGCATGCAAATGTGAATAGATAAATAGGCACAATTTTGGTGGGAAGATAACAGCATTCCATGTACTTCAATGATAGTCATGCTGGCCACATGACCACAGAAATGTCTTCAAGCAATGCTGGCTCTCTCAACTAAGAAACCGAGATGAGCACCTGCCCGCTAAAGTTGGACACAACTGGACAGGGTAAATATTTACCAGTACAGTGCTACAAAGCAACAGAGAAATGAATTAGCACGAATTTATTCCTCTCTGAGGAAAGGAACTGTGCTCAAAAACAGACTAGTAAAGCATGCAGCTCCCACAGCAAAGATAAAACATGGTGGAAAGTAAACTGTGGGGTCCTTTGTGCTCTCTGAGCTTCATTCTTTGCTGATGGATGTTTTATGACCCAACTAGATAACATCATCAGGCAAGTGGGAATGGGGTTTGCTACTTGTTTATATGCAGTAGCTTGCCTTGTCAGTTTGGTGGGTGTGTACAGATAGTCTTCAACTTACAACCAGTTGCTTAGTGACAGTTTGAAATTAAAAATGACTCCAAAAAGGAGACTTCAACCTGGATTTAAAGTTCCAACATCTTCCCCCCCCTCCTTCGGTCACATAACTGCATTTTGGGTACTTACCAACCAGCCCAGATTAACAGTCATTTGTAGCACCCAGCAGTCCCATGACTGTGATTTACCACATTTTTGCCAAAAATCAGCATTTATTTCCAGTTACCCAAAGCAACCGTCTGATAGCACACAATGGGTTAGTTTAACAACAGCTGCATTTGTTTAATGACCACTGTGTTTGCTTAATGATAACCGCAAAAAATGTCCTAAAATTGGGACAGATCATGAGATGACCTGCTTTACAACCAGCATGTTTTACAACCTAATTGTATGTTCATTTATGGTTGTAAGTCAATTATCCATAGTTTACTCCTTGTTGGCAGCAATGAAAGTGCCTGAGAACTGACCATGCTAATGACCAAATGACTGCAAAGAAATATTATCCTTCCAACCCCTCCCCCATCCTGTCAGAACTAATCCTTCTATCGCCCCCACCATCCTGCCAGAATCGATGAAGCTTCTTGGATGAAAAGTGAAATATCCTCTTCTTCTTCAGGGGAAAAAAACCACAATCCAGTTGCCTTTTGAAAAAGTTGTCTTTGAGACAACTATGACCTGGATGACTGAGAATCTCCACAGACAACTGCCTGAGAAGAATACTTGAAACCAGAACTCTTCTTGTTTGGACCATTCTAATGGATAGAGTAGACCAGTGGTGGCACGGGTGCCAGAGGCGGCACTCAGAGCCCTCTCTGTGGGCACATGCGCCATCGCCCCAGTTCTAGACCTTCAGCTGGGTTTTATAAAACCTTTTTGCTTTAGGCCTCCGCCACCATGTGCAAAAAAAAAAAGTTCAATCAGTCAATTTCAACTTCTCACAGAAAAAAAGGTCTTGCAAAGTTGGAATTGATTGATTGAACTTTTTAATCCCACCCAGTCTGCCATTACCACCGCAGCCACACCCAGCCAATGGGCCACACCCAGCCAATGGGTCATACCCACCCCGCACTCGACGATGCATAAGTGGGTTTTAGGTTGCAGTTTGGGCACTCTAAAAGGTTCACCATCACTGGAGTAGACCATTAGAAAAGAATGTTTGGAACATTGTTTTTATATACAGCATATATAAAATGTTATATATGATAACAGCTGTGACATTATTATATGCACAAAAATAGATATCTGAAATTTCTACAGTAGAGGGGCTGTATGACAAGAATTAGCAGAGATAACTTGCCTGATTAGGAAAAAGACAATAACCTCTTTTATTAGTGACTGGAAAGCCCTTAAGGATTTTCTGCTGAAGAAAGGGGAGGGGAGAAATGAACTTGTGATTTATGTGTTTGATGATTAGAAAGGGTAAAGTATGGAAAGAAGGAAGCTAAGTTATAACCTTAGAGAAAGAGGGTAAAACATAAATGCTGTTAAGAAGACCAGAAGCGTTCCTTTTCTTTACTTTTCACTTTTTTTTAGTCACTTATTATTTCTCTTAACTTTCTTCGCATTTCTTTTTCAAAAATTATGTTGCTTTCATTCTTTTAGACATTCATTTAATAAAATTTATATTCTTAAAAAAAGCAAGTACACAGGGCACTGATTTTGCACCAGCTGAAATTTCCTGACCATAAGAACAATTAGTCAGTGGAATGGCTTGCCTCCAGAAGCTGCGGGTACTCCATCACTGCAGGTTTTTAAGAAGAGACTGGAGAGCCAATTTTTTTTTGTTTTGGAATAGTATAGCGTCTCCCACTTGAGCAGGGGATTGGACTAAAAGATCTCCAAGGTCCCTTCCAACTCTGTTATTCTGTTATGCCCAGAGGGCTTCAACAGCAGCCCTTGGCAAAGCAAATTACAGACACTCCTTTGGTTTTTCTGCAGTTTGCATCATTTACTTATCCTGAAATAGAATAGTGTGATGAGTATACAATTGCAATAACACACCTCTTCATACTGCTTTACAGCTCTTTCTAAGCCCTTTCTAAGCATATTATGCCCAACAATTGGGGTTCTCATTTTACTGACCTTAGAAGGATGGAATCTCAAGCCAGTCATGATTGAACTGCTGGCAGTTGGCAGAATTAAACTGCAATACTGCATTTTAACCACTGCATTTACATGGGCATTATCTTTCCTAATCTTGGGGTCCTGGTTAAATCCAGTACACATGCCCAGTGAACACTGAATGTACTCTAAAATGATTAATCAAAATGTCTGGTATTTGTGTTAGAAAAACTATGGGGAATCAATTGCTAATCAGCCATAAAGTGAATTGCTTCGGTTGGTAGAACCAGGAAAGGAAACTTCAATCATTGGAGCGGCAGATGGTGTAGCAGCAACAAGGAGTATCTCCTTATTGCTTGCTTTGACAGAAGCCGATCTATTAACAGAAATGTAAATAGCAATTCTATTTTGTTTTCCTACTTACAAGAACATACATAAATTTACCACTGCATAGACAACCACCTTTCATCTTGAGGTAACAAACCATGGAAAGAAAACATATCAAGACTGTTCACTTTGTTTTTCAAAACAGAGTTTCAATTAGCAGCATCAGGAAGCAGAGGAGAGGCATAATGCAACTATTCTGCGCATAATGCTGTGGAAAGAGTGTGTAACTGTCTCAGTTTTAGAGTTTTCTCTTCAACACAGAGTTCTTTTTAATTTTAATGCTTGGGAATGCTAGGGAATTAGAAAAATCAACAGATTTCTCTTTGTCCGTGTTGCATCCAGGCATACAGCATTAGGTAAAACCCTGGAATAAATATGGGATGCTACACCTTCCAGAAAAGATACAGCTATTTATGGACTTTCCAGTATTCACTTTGAAGCAATTTCAAACCCATAAGATATAATTTACTTTAGGGGTGAAAAAAATGAAAGTAAATGACAGAACGAGTGGGAGAGAAAGAAAAAAAAATACTCACAAACAAGACTAAAGTCATATGATTATATTTGATCACTGAAGCAAATGCCAAAAAACTGTCCTTTCTTAGACACCTCGATAAATAATTCTTCTGCATTTTAAGCTACAATGCTCTAATGTCTCAGGAAAACCTAAAATAGATTTTGGTAAGCAGATGTCTTTTACAGAGCTTTCTTTAAAACCAAATAAAACATGGATTTCATTGAGCACTAAGCTTTGAAACAATAGTATTCTATCTCTGTGTTTTAAGTTATGTTTTATGTGCTCTGATTTCTTATGAAAAATTGAAAAGGTTTTCCAAGTCAATGTATTTTCAAGATTTTTCTTCACAACCAACCCAAACATTGAATTTATTCAACATTAAGCTTTGAAACAATAGCTCTATATCAGCAACCACAGCCTTAGCTTTCATCCAATGTGTTTGGTCACAATTCATCCACAGCAATGTTTTTGCTGTTTGGGAATTATGGGACTTGCAGTTCAAACAAATTGGACAACTAAAACTGAGGAAGATGGTTTTATGCAGCTAATGGAGACACATATCTCTTATCACTAGATGTTTACACTTTGAGGGCCCAAACATAACTATATTGGAAAATGAATAGTATGAAGCAATACTATGTTTCCAAAAATATATGAGATTTACTAGGTCACTAAAACTGTATAGATCTTTCATGCAAATGTTTTCCTCAGGCTAAATGGTGTATACTTTAAGGCTACTTCCCAATACAGAGTAAAATGTCTCAACTTTCCAAGTCTATTCCAGGAAAAGCACCATCTATTTTAGCAAATGGCACACCAAGAATATTTTTCTTGTCAATTCTCATTCAATGTGATGAATGAAAATGTGTTTTGGAATTTCAGTGAAATTCCCATTAGTGGAACATAATGTTCTTACATGTGTGTAGTTCCAAAATGGCCAAAAGAGATGTGAGAATATCCTATCTTTCCTTGGCCACACACCTCTACAGAAATGTACAACTTCCCTGGCTTCCACATTTCATTTAAATCCCAGAGGAATCCACTATAAAAAAAATCTCTGCATTGTTAGAAGGGTGGCCATTGATATACTCCAAGATGGCAGTGATTTAAGAAAAGAGGATACAATGAAAGAAAGAAAAATAATGGTCTCTATTTGTCTTTTTTTTCCCTCCCACCCAACTCAGTGTATCTCTCACTAAAAAAGCATGGTTATTTGTATATTCAACAAATTTGTACAGCCCACTGCTGATATTTGTCCCCTTTCCTGGTTATAATCTATCAAAGTTTTGACGAGACAATTTACTCTTGTTAACATCTGGATCATCATGCTATGGGATGCCTCCTGCTCATATACACACCTTTCTCTGTAAAATATATAATGTTGTTTTCTGTTTAGTTTTCCCTCTTTTCTTCTTGATCTCTCACTTCCCCCATCCCCTCTCTCTCTTTAACACACACACACCAACACACTTTCATACATATATAGAGTTCGGGCCTTTTCTTACTAAGGCTATCGTATATGAGTTGCAACAATGCATAGATGACAGCAAAACATTGCCAGTATATTTTTACTGATATCCAGTGGTTACTTGAACTTTTGGAGTCCAGATATAGGAACTGTAACCTTCAGGTTCTGACCCAGAATAAGAGGAGTAGGTTAAAAGGGCGGATCAAAGTTGGGTTCACCAGCAAGTAGAGATGGATGGAGGGCAAACTTTACAAAATGTAGACTCTCCAGCATAATTCTGAACATCTACACTCTAAGGCATTTTTAGCAGGGATACCACAGTTTCTCCTTAGAGTTCCTACCTTGAGAAATGGTTAGATAACTTCTTCTCCCCCCCATCCCCCTGAAGAGTGTAAGAAAAAATTCACTTGCTAAATTTTCACGTTTGAGAGCCAAGTGCTGCTGCATGATGGGGCAAGCTCCTGTCATTCACTCCAATTCCTGCTGACCCAGCAGTTCAAAAGCAAACAACCATGAGTAGATAGATGGTGGGCAACTTAACAGGGACATGTAAAGAGCCCCTAACCAGGTATCCCATGGGCAATGGTGATGTCACCAGCTAATCCTTTAACCCAGAAGTAATTCACTGCTTCTAACATGAAAGCGAGCAAGTGAGTCCAAAAATCAATTAAAACTGGGTTTTCCACAAAGCTCTAGTGCAGGATGAGATTGTTTTGGTGGCTGCATCAGAAAGTTTAGCTGTGGTGCCAGGCCTTTTTTCAATTTTTTGTTTTACTATTTTTCTGATGGCGTATATTGCTTTCTTCTTGAGTCGTGAACTACCCAGCGTTTGCTTGAAGATGGATGGCCATATAAACAATTATAAATAAATAAATAAATAAATATACATAAATAAATAAATAAATACTCTGTATCTTTAACTCTACCAGTGATTGTTTCTATCCCCTATATTATGGAGAACTGTTAAACTACAGTCTTGACCTGGATTCTAGATGAAGAGCTTGATTTATATAGATAGTCCTTGACTTACACCCATTTATTTAGTGCCCATTCAAAGTTACGATGGCATTAAAAAAAGTTACTTATGACTGGTTTTCATACTTATGACCATTGTAGCATCCTCAGGGTCCTATGATCAAAATTCGGATGCTTGGCAACTGGTTCATATTTATGATGGTTGCAGTGTCCCAGAGAATGATATGCATGATGTGTGACAGCAAAATGAGATTTGGGGACTCCTTGTGACTCTGGAACTCCAAGTTCTACTGGAACCAATTGCATTACTTTCACAATTTGTCCAAGCTATTAGAAACAATACTGCTGTAGTACAAAAGCTGGACAACAATGGAGAAGATTGTTTCATTGCTGTACATGCTAGTAATACAGAGTTATTGCCATTGTGCTAATGTGTTTTGCTTTCCTCCTCTACGTTAATACCTACTAACTAAATAAGCCAATTGCCAGTTATTTCCTTGCCATGCTAATTAAGCTAGTAGGAAAACAGATATATTCTGTTGCAAAAGCCTTGTTCTACTATTAGTGAATAAATAATGGATTTAATCATTTTTCTCTTCATGTTGGCTCTGTTCACATGATACATAACCTGATTATGGAATCAACCCCTTTTCCTGACTTTGCCCTGTATTCTGAACCAAAACTAATCAACTGAGTTGGGTTCAATTCACAGAGCATACAAATCCCTAAAGAAACCAAAGAAACAAATCAAGCTTAACATGTTGAGTGCATGCCTCTTTTCGAGCTTTCTGTGATTTGGTTAAGACTGCAGCATTAATCTAACCTGGGCTATTTTACAATACAAACTCTCCCAGGTGTATTAAAGTTATCATAAGTAGTGATACCTTTGTGCAATTACTTTTTTTTAAAAAAAATTCAAAACAACATAAATATTTCTCTTCCGCGCCAACTAGTGATATTTAATCATTCTAAACACTATGTTTTATTCCCATTAGCTAGAAGCAAGGAAGTGTGAAGCAACCTGTGCCATTACTTTATGGCGTTGTATACATTGGCTGGTAAGTAGGAGGATTAAAACCTGACGTTCTGGGAGGAATTAAGAAGTGCTAGTTTTCCTAACTGCTATAATTTGTAAAGACTAAAGATGGAGGGAAGAAATCCTAGTGGAATCAATCTATTTCTTATACTCTTTCCAGCTGTACCTAATTTATTTCTCTTTCCTGATCAAGGGCTATTCTGCTTACATTGATTTTCCCCTTGCTGAACCTCCTATTGAGCTGAGCTTTTAATAATTGCTTTAATATGCAATTCCAAAGCAAGGGATCTAATAAGCAAGGTGGCTCTTTTTATTCTCCATCTCTTTGGTCTTAGATAGTACCAGCTAGTATACACTGTGGTATATTGTAATAGTGAGACTGTTAAAAAAAAAACCCAGAAAGACAAAAAAAAGTTTAATCTGCATGCCTTCTTGCTTAAAAAAAAAAAAAAGCAAAATGGTTCATTTTTTTTCCATTTGCTTTTTTTTCTCTCGTTTACTAAAAGAATAAAATAGCTTTTCTGTTGATTAATTTGTTTTGTTAGCTAGCCAAAGAAGAGAGGCTTTCTTTAGTTAGCTAACAAATTAATCAAAATAAAAGAAAGGTCCTCTTTAGTTAGCTCTCATTTGCCTGAGCCTTTCCCGCTGCTGGCATGATTGCATTGCTTTTCATGTGTAAAAGAGCAAATCGCTTACTCTCTTGAAATGTCTTCCTCTCCAGTTTTTCTGCTCTCCAAGGGGGAGGGGAGTTGGGCAACGAAGAGACTGTCTGCAGAACACTTATTTTTTTCTCCTCCCCTCTCATAGTGGAGAGATTGGAGAGAAAGATTTCAAGAGAGTACTCTTGAGTACTCAGCATGCCCATAGCTCTGGGCTCACAGCTCAGTCACATTGTCTTTTAATGTGTAGAAGAGTAAACATCTTTCCTTTGCAATCTGTTTTTCTACAATCTTTCTGCTCTGCAGAAAGGGAAGAAACAGAATATAGGGAAACATGTATTGACTGTCTTGATTATTGTGATGACTATCTAACTTACCTTATTTGAGCTAGAAAGTTAAGAGGACTGTCCCTGGTTCATTTTTTAATTGGAAATTGAGAAGACCAGACTTCTGGAAAGAAGGACACTTCCATATTGCTGGAATGGAATGTCTAGAAAATTATCATGAGATGCCTCACCTGAGGGTGACAAGAAGAAAAAGAAAGAAAAAGAAAGAAACTAAAGTACTACAAATCCCAGGCCCAGTTCCTAAATTTTTATTTATTAAAATACGTTTGAGCTTAATATAGCCTCTATAAGGATTATTAGAAAATAAAAATTATGTGTGACTGTGATCATATGGTATGTTTGGGAAAGTAGAAACCTTCCACTAGAAAAAGAAGGGAGAAAAGAGAGGATAGCAAAGAACCTACCTCACTAACTGACTTTTAGTAAAGTGGGGTTTTCTCTCCATCCAAGCCCATCATTTCAGCCATTTTCTAAGCAGGCACATCAGGGTCTTGTTCTGCAAACGTCTGTGAGATGCTTTTAAAATGCGAAATGAACCAGCCCTAACTTGGGCCTAGTGTAGTGTTCCATGCAGTGCTGGGATTCATCCGGTTCGCACCACTTCAGAAGAACCGGTAGCTAATTTTTTGTTGCCCAGTCCCAGAATGGACTTCTGGAAGCGGCATCCACACAGAGAACCAGTTGTTCACGTATTTGAATCCCACCACTGTTTCCATGCGATAACACTATTTGATGAAATTGTTCAAAGCCAAACACAAACCACCACCACCCCCCACACACAAAGGAATTGGAAGAACAGTAATATGTGCTATTTACGAAGAGAAGCCAATTAATAAACAATTTGCAAAGTAAAGATAACTAGTGGGCTAGAGTCATCCTCACATTTAAGCATGCAAGGACAGCCATATGGCAAGTGTGTCACAAAAATAGTGTGTCACAGTAAGAGTAGTTTGGACAAAGTGGGTTCTTGCTAAAGTGGCCATCAAAACATTAAATGCAGATCCAGGCCAGCAATATTATAGATATGTGTATTGAACAGCTCCTTTCCTGCCTGAGAAATATAATACTAATAATACTAATAATACTAATAATACTAATAATACTAATACTAATACTAATACTAATACTAATAATAATAATAATAATAATAATAATAATAATAATAATAATAATAATAAGAAGAAGAAGAAGAAGAAGAAGAAGAAGAAGAAGAAGAAGAAGAAGAAGAAGAAGAAGAAGAAGAAGAAGAAGAAGAAGAAGAAGAAGAAGAAGAAGAAGAAGAAGAAGAAGAAG
>NW_015386817.1:590076-600979 GCF_001527695.2 Protobothrops mucrosquamatus
AAGAAGAAGAAGAAGAAGAAGAAGAAGAAGAAGAAGAAGAAGAAGAAGAAGAAGAAGAAGAAGAAGAAGAAGAAGAAGAAGAAGAAGAAGAAGAAGAAGAAGAAGAAGAAGAAGTTGGAAGGGACCTTGGAGGTCATCTAGTCCAACCCCCTGCTCAGGCAGGAAACCCTACACCATTTCAGACAAATGATTGTCTAGTCTCTTCTAAAAACGTCCAGTGTTGGAGCATTCACAGCTTCTGAAGGCAGGTTTTCTAACCTGCCTGAATAATTGTTCTAACTGTCAGAAAATTTCTCCTTAGTTCTAGGTTGATTCTCTCTTTGGTTAGTTTCCATCCATTGCTTCTTGTCTTGCCTTCAGGTGCTTTGGAGAATAGCTTGATTCCCTGTTCTTTGTGGCAACCCCTGAAATATTGGAACACTGCTATCATGTCACCCCTCATCCTTCTCTTCATTAAACTAGACATACCCAATTCCAGCAACCGTTCCTTATATGTTTTAGCCTCCAGTCCCCTAATCATCTTTGTTGCTCTTCTCTGCACTCTTTCTAGAGTCTCAACATCTTTTTTACATCGTGGTGACCAAAACTGGATGCAGTATTCCAAGTGTGGCCTTACTAAGGCATTGTAAAATGGTATTAATACTTCACGTGATCTTGATTCTATCCCTCTGTTAATGCAGCCTGGCACTGTGTTGGCTTTTTTGGTAGCTGCAGCACACTGCTGACTCATATTTAAGTGATTGTCCACTAGGACTCCGAGATCCCTCTCACAGTTATTTATTTACTTATTACAATTTATTTACTTATTGTTTCTATTTATACGCTGCTTCATTTCTGGAGACTCTGAGCAGCTTGCAATATTTATATAATATGGTTAAATGCGAAACAACAAAAACTAGTGATCAGCTATTGCACCACAATGTGGTCATAGTCTGATCATATAATTCCTGTCCAAATAGGGGATCCTGTGATGGTGGCCAAGAATGCAATGAAAATGTTGACTCAGTGTGGGGTTGCACCAAAATAACAAAATAAAACAAAACACCTTCTTCCCAGGGATCCTTAGAAAAAGGCAAAAACTAAACTATCAATAATGCCTGTCATTGTGATCTTTCCGTTTTCTTGCAAAGAATATCACAGAGGAATATTCCATCAATCCTTTAAGTACAGGTAGTCCTCAACTTATAACAGTTCATTTAGTGACCATTCAAAGTTACAACGGCATTGAAAAAAGGGACTTATGACCATTGTTCACAGTTATGACATCATCCCCATGCTCATGTGATCAAAATTCAGATGCTTGGCAACTGGTTCATATTTATGACCATTGCTGTGACCTTCTGGCCAGCAAAGTCAATGTTCATTTAACCACCAGATTATCAACTGCAGTAAATCACTTAACAACTGTGGCAAGAAAGGTCATAAAATGGGGCAAAACTCACTTAACAAATGTGTCCCTTAACAACAGAAAATTTGGGCTCAATTGTGATCGTAAGTCGAGGACTTAGCTGTAAATGAAGTTAAAATTAAAACGTTCACAGGAGGGGGAAAAAAAACCAACTTTGCAAAAACTCTGCTGCCTGGAGGAATTTCTTACTTGTAATAGATAGCCAACCGCAGAAAAATTGTTCCACCATCTGGCCTTAAGCAGAAAAAAAAAAACCCCAAAACATTTCACCTGAATTAGCATTATAACATTACATGTTTTTAATGCAACGACTTTTAAAAAATAATCTGTAAGAAAGGACAGACACAAAGTGTCTCTACTTCCCAGCTTGGACAAGGGTGTCCCCTTCAGCTTGAACTAACAAACAGAGAGAGCAATGTTGCTTCTGTCAGATGCCACCCCACCCAAGTGCCCATCCATGCCACAAGGCCACCATCAGCCCAAACGCCGGCTTCCCGTCTCCTCCGGCCACAGGTATGTTTCACCACCGTCTGGCTGGCTGCTGCTATTTATTCCGAGCTGTTCTAAAATTGTGCCGTTGAGGTTGTAAGCCAAATCCACTGCCAGACCCTTTGCTTTATTAAAAGTAACAGCTCAGAGTGATTGAGAAATTACCAGCCGTTTTGGAAGCCTGCTGAAATCTTTAAAAGGCGGGTCGGAGAGGGGGGGGGAAGGAAATAATCACATAGACGAGCTGTTGTTTGTTTTAAAGCCTTAAATTTTTAGACACGCTTTGTGACTTGAGAGTACTTCCTCCCTCCAGAATTCCGGCAGGAATACAGGTGGTCTCTGTTCGCTATCTCTGTCTGCTGTAAATTTAAAAATGCATTTCTGACCAGGCTTAAACATTACTGAGATCTCCAGTTTATGTCTAGACTATTTTAATCAGCTAAATGTCATAATAAGGCATATGTTGCTCTTGATGGCTTACATACCCCAGCTTTGCTCATGAAGTATAAGCGGGATTTTTTTTTCTCCCTCCCCGCCCCCCCCTTTAAAAAAAAAAAGAGCTAGTGTTTGCCTAGCCATGAAAATTGTGCTTTTACCCTATAATATCAAATATGTAAACAGAACTGGAAAGCTTCTTTGTAACAGCTGGCAATCAGCCCAAATTGGAAATGATTTGACCTGTCCTGGTTTACACTCTGGGGCTCACTCAGGCTATACAAGTGCATAAAGACATAAGGAGCACTTGGCTAAAGCAGATGGAAGAATTATGTTCAGTTCAACAACTTGTTTCCCAAAGGGGCTAACTAGAAGTTCCACGAGTCCTGTCTGCCACTGCTATTATTCCCCTGCACCTGGAAAGTATAGGCATGGCTCTCTTGATACACCAAAGTAGCATATGGCAATTCTAGCTAAACCTTGATAGCTTCTTGTTCCATGGATTTATCTCATCTTTTAAAGCCATTACAAAGTCTGTTTAGGCCACTGCTTTGGAAACATCTGCTTTATCATTTCTCAAAAGTCTTCTTCTGTTTGACTATTTTATTCTTAAGGTATTTGAGAGTTTATTTCAATTGATCTTGTTAGTGTTTTAACCTTATATTATTATTATTGTTATTATTATTATTATTATTATCATTACTACTACTACTACTACTACTACTACTACTACTACTACTACTACTACTACTACTATGGTTCATCACACAGTCAGCCAGATCTTCATATCTGTGCACCTATCAAGTTCTTCCCAAGGGATAGATGGGTGTTGTTATTTCATGTCTTAAAGCAGGCATGTCAAACTGCTGGCCTGTGGGCCGGATGCGTCACTCCGAAACTGCGCCCACTCCATTGCCAGCAATGGGGAAAAAGTCGCGATACGTCACGCAACGTTATGTGATGTCGCGAGTTTGACATGCCTGTCTTAAAGGTAACGTCGCAGAATGTAAGCTGTCTCAAGTAAAGCTGGCTTTTGCAATGTGCAGATGGTGATTTTGTCAGTGCCAATGGTGTTCATGTGGTGCTCCATTTGCTTTAGGAATGCACTCAAGGTTCTTATTACTATTGGTATGATCTTTGCTTTCTTTTGCTACAGTCCTTCTATTTCTATTTGCAGGTCTTCACATTTTCTTACCTTCTCCAGTTCTTTCTCTTCTCTTCTGCTATCGTCAGGCACTGCCACATCCACTATCCAGACTTTTTTGTCTTTTTTATTGACAATTGTTAAGTCTGGGGTGTTATATGGCAGGTGCCTGTCTGTTTGAATTCCAAAGTCCCAGAAAAATTTAGCTTCCTCATTTTCTCTGACTTTTTCTATTTTATGGTCCCACTGTTCTTGCTTACAGGTAAACAGCATTTCTTGCAGGTCTTCCAATGCACCATTGTTGCTACAGTGGTATCTCAGTATTCGTTGTTAATTGGTTCCAGGAGGCATGATGAGTAGCAAAAATGATGAGTAGCAAATAAATTTTTCCCATAAAGAATAGTGTAGTTAATCACAAGGCAGCCAACACTGATATGTTCTAGCTTGTGCGGTGAGTACCGAACAAACAATGAGAACTGGGACATAATTTCCACATCAAAATGCATTGAGTACCAAATTTGATGAGTTTCAAAGCAGTTGAGTATCAAGGTTCCACTGTACTTTGTCATGTCATTATTTGTAGTCAGTCTGTACAATATTCTTGCAGTAGTTATCCAGGTGACCCACTGTTTCTTCAGCTCTTTTGCAGAGGCTATTTCTATTATTAAATGTATTTGCCATCCATCTCATGATTTGATTGTTGGAGAACTTAAACATTTCTAACAATAGTGGTGGCTTTTTTTTTGTACATCTTTCCATTTGCAGCCTCTCTAGTTGCCCCTCTTCTTGTTGTTCTTGATAATGGTGTACTTTGGAATGTCACACTGACATTACAAAAATTACATTTTTTTTGAGGATGGGATGATTGAAGAAGTTTGACTGCCCATCTTCCTAATTTAAAGATTTAAGAAGACGCTCTCCTGCAACTTTTCCTAGGGATTTATTTTGGTGTGGGATGCTTAACAATAATCTCTTTCTTGTATGACAAACATAAAGATAACAAACCCAAGTTCCTGAAGCTGCTTTTGTGCCTATGTGCCTTTGGAGTGGTAGAAGCTAGAATTCAACACCATCGAACTATAATTTATTTGCCGTAATAAGAACCACCATGCTGAGTCTGAAGATGATGAATTCTGCTTCTCTTTCTTCTTCTGATGGCATTATTAGGAGTTAGTGATTGTAGCTTCCATTTTATATCTACAACCCTATATGATATCTTCCAAAACCAATAAACTATGGTTTTGCTAGAAACAAGCCAACATCAAATCATGGGATCAGAAGCTGGCATTGTAAAAGTAACATAGATAACATTAAGTACTGTTCAAAGCTTGAACAACTTGCAGAAAGGTTTAAAAAAGAGTTAATCTAAAATGTTACTTGGAAAGGAAAAGAGGTAGAGAAGAAAGAAGTTTCACAGTGATCCCAGTTTGATCCCCCATTTTACCCTGGATCACAATGTTCATCAATTCCAAAGTATTGAGAAAAGAATCATTACAGTCTTTTTTCATTCCTTTTGCAAAGAAGTTGCATTTTTGCCAACATCATTTAGCTAAAAAATATCTACCCTTAGCTACAGCCTTGATAAGATTTTACATAATTTGTTCCCCTTCTTAAACAAACATAATACCATACGGTATTCTCATTTAAACTGAAGAATCTAAAGGCTGGAATTTCGGTCTTGACTCTGAAATTAGATGTGCTTATTAATTTAAAACACTGCTAATATAATCTGCCAGAAAAGTTAAATATATATTTAAGAATTTATAAATCCCTCTGGTTTCCTGTTTTGTAAGAATGAAATTTCTAATATTGCTAAAAAGGAACCAATTTTATGGGGTAGAGTCCTCATTTTGTACTGTATCAATTGTATATCTAAAGCTGCTGTTCTTCAGAGATTGCATGGCAATATCCAAAGTTATATAACATTTAATATCTTAGTATTCTATGCTTCCCTTGCAGCTGGTAGTTTTTTGGCAGGATAGTTACATTGGAGGGATGGCCTTAGTACAGTACTGATGGAAAAATTAAATGCAAAATTCTTATGAACAGAGCATTGTACTCATTTCATGTTCTATATTTAATTTAAACATAAAGATGGATAAAAAAAATCTAATAACAATAAATATGGTCTTATATTCCTAGGCTCTTCCAAGTACCTGCAGATAATTTGCTTGGTGGCACCAAACTTCTTCACCCCACAGATCTTTTTACACTTCTTTAAAAAAATATCTATTTATTTATTTATTTTACAAAATGGAAAACATATGTTATGAACAGAAGCATCGGTTTCCAACTTCACTTCTCAAACATGCCTCCAATCCCATATTATCAGGCACAAATAACAAAGAGTATTTGTTGAGTTCAAAGCACAGAAGTGTGCATTTTTGCCAGTGGTGGGATTCAGCCAGTTCGTACCAGTTCGGCCCAAGATGGACTTCCGGAAGCGACAGCCACACAAAGAACCGGTTGTTCACATATTTGAATTCCACCACTGATTATTGCTATCTATACACAATAGTCTAGTCCACTAATGGTCAAAGTTAAATTGGTGCTAGATAAGGGTCAATGTAATTCATGGAGGACTGAACATAGGTCTCTTATGGCAACATAATGATTCCAAACTAATAACACATTTAATCCCACCTTCCAGCTCAGCCTGCTCTTCTCTTACACATTTACTTTTATAGATAATGAAAATGATGGACGGATTTACTCAGAACTTTATCAAAGTGTGTGTTCTGGTAAATCAGTACTTTGTAACAGGTTAGGTCTCCCTGACATTTCATGAAAGGACAAGTCTTCCTCCAATTATCATTTGGTTAGATGAGTCTTTACATGTTCCAAAACTTCCAAATGTGGTATCCGTTTTCCTAATAAATAAATACCTTTTTGCAAGAACTTTTTCTAACATGAGTTTTTTTCTTCTTCTCTTTCTCAAAGATACACACTTTGCATGTTTACTCTAATAGACACATTTCTGTAATATATTTTGTTACTATATGCAGTTTTGCTTCGCATAATTTTCAATATTTTTGAGTCTATTTCTATTGTACCTAACATGTATTTGTCTATGCCTTTGTTTTTTTAGTTGCATACTATATTGCAGAATCAGGAAAAAAAATATTTTCATTGATTCCATATTTGTATATATTTGCATTCTTATTGAGATGTAACAGGATATTTTTACATGTTCACACTAACATATAAGCCATGTATCAGCCCAGGTTTAGACAAAAAATCCCTAACATTCACATACATTTTGGTATACATTTCTCCTAAAGAGTGCATTTGAGGCATATACTTTGCCCCATATTTGAATTTTGGTAGGCATTTTTTATTTTTAATTCTTTTACATAATTCGTAAAAGGCTGGACTTCATGGCATCAATCTGTTCTGATTTATATAGAAGCATAAGACTTGCAAGCTAATAAAATCTCCCTTCATTACCTCCTCATTTTCTTAGTATTGCAATGAAACTGACAACACTTCACAACTTCATGTCTTCTGGCGTGTGTTCACGATGTTCAGCTGAGTTAGCCATTAGAGTTGTTTGAGGTTCAACTGTTTCTTGTCCCAAGGGATAAATTCTCATCTCTTGCACTGCATGTAAGACTTTAATTGTGCACATCCTATTAGAGCTAATGGAACTTATGCACCTAAAAGTCCTCTGTGTGAAATGAGTCTAATAAATCCAGGGTTACAACCTCATTAAAGACTGATGACTTGTTTCATGGGGAGAGGGCCTTCAGCCTCCATGATCTGGTAATTCATGATTCCATTTGTGCCTAAGCTAGAATTCTTCCCTAAAAAGTGTTTTTCCTCCTTTGCAATTCTTCCAAATGCAGTCAATCTTATCTCATCCTAGCTGGGCCAACTAATATAAATGGCTTCCATCTTCTAATTTCCCCTTTGAAATGACTGGGAAGCCATCAAATCATTCAATACAACTGATGAACGAATATCATTCTCCTTCTCCCCCGCCCCCCAGTCTTAGTGCTATTAATTACCACCCTTGAAAATGTTCAGCATTTTACTACTTTGCAGAAATGTTGAAATAAAACATCATCTTCTGACAGAAGGAATGGATTAAATTAATCACTTGGACTATTGCATCCAGTTTTGGCTGCCACAATATAAAAAAGATGTCGAGACTGCAAAAAGTACAGAGAAGAGCAACAAAGATGAGAGGGTTGGAGGCTAAAACATATAAGGAATGGTTGCTGGAATTGGGTATGTCTAGTTTAATGAAGAGAAGGACTAGGGGTGACATGATAGCAGTGTTCCAATATCTCAGGGGCTGCCACAAAGAAGAGGGAGTCAAGCTATTCTCCAGAACATCTGAAGGCAGGACAACAAGCAATGGATGGAAACTAACCGAGAAACAACCTAGAACTAAGGAGAAATTTCCTGACAGTTAGAACAATTATTCAGTGGAAAAACCTGCTCCAGAAGCTGTGAATGCTCCAACACTGGAAGTTTTTAAGAAGAAACTGGACAGCCATTTGTCTGAAATGGTATAGGGTTTCCTGCCTGAGCAGAGGGTTGGACTAGAAGACCTCCAAGGTCCCTTCCAACTCTATTATTATTATTATTATTATTATTATTATTATTAGTATTAGTATTAGTATTAGTATTAGTATTGTTGTTGTTATTGCTGTTATTATTAGTATTATTAACGTGGGGCAAAAATGAAGAATGAAAAATGTCTACCTCCACAGCAACTACTTCCATTTTGAATATTGAGTCCATGAGATAGTGAGAAGTTGTTCAAAGCTGCTGCTGGAAGAAAAGCAAGACATGTGCAGAACATGGCAAGGTAACCTCAGAGATGTTTTCTAATCCTCCATTTTCCATGAGGAATTATACATTTTAGGGAAAAAAAAGATGAAGATCAACATTTATGGCTACCTGGCATACTACCAGTCAAAATAGGAAGAAACCTTAGCAGAAGATACTGAGCAATAAAGTGAATTCTTTAGGGCTGGCCAAGCAATTACATAAGTTAAATGTGGAAAAATGGTCCCGTAGGTTCTTTGTGCTAGTATTAAAGGCATATCATTGTGTCAAGAAAAAAAAACAAAAGTTTAAAACATAATGGTTGACTAAAACAAAGTAAAAGAGTATTAGCTTTTAATTTGCCATCTAAAGGCAAATGTTTGAACTAAAAATGTATATTTTGACATTTCAACCCACTCCATTTCCAAGTTCCTTATTAATGCACAACCACTCAAACTTCATCTGATGCATTAGATCTTCAAATTAATGTTTCCCTCACTAAGTAAAATGCAGTTCTATTAACATTAGGCTGAGGTGCTTAAGGTTTCCAAGGGTTGAGATTACTTTTCTAAAACATCTATAAAGCTGAGAAGAATGAATTTAATTGCCCTAATGCCGAAAACTGAGTTAGTACTTTGAGCTTTTGAAAGACTAGGGTAGCATGCATACCCTTCCATTCTCACCTGTATGTAGCCACATGGACTAGGCAACCCAGAGTTCTTGGTATTTGGTAAACAATATAAATATTGGTGTGATACATTTCAGGTGCTATGCACTTGTAGAAGAAAGGGTGTTGGCTACACAATCCCTAACAATACTCTGTGACTAAGGCAGGGGTGTCAAACTGCCAGCCCACGGTCTGGTTGCATCATACAGAGGCCGCACCCACCCCAGCTCCGGCAATGCAAAGTCGCAATATGTCACGACATGTCACGTAACGAGTTTGACATCCGTGACCTATGGGACTTTATTAACACGTACCAGTCATTGCATAGTATGCCAACAATACACCCAAAGATTGTATCTTAGCAATCTACCTGCTACGCTAAATAAATCACAGTGAGGTGAATGGGAAGCTTATGAATGTTATGGAGCTATAATAACTTTGAGAACCTCATGTTTAGCATGCATAATACCAAAATTATGCATGCATGGGAGAAATTTAGCTATTACTGGAGCCCTTTATTCATTTCTACTGGTTAGAGAAGCAGATCTTGCTAATCTTATCTTTCCCCTACATCTAATGCAGACAGTATGGTTTCCTCAAAAAAGTCTTGAGATGTCTGGGAGCTCTTACATATCTAGATTTCATCTGGGCACTTCCCAAATACATACATGGCTTCCACCCTAAGAATTCTCAACAGTAGTTGAATTTTACATATTGAAGTCCAAACTTCTGAAGGTCACTTGCTGGAGAAATTTGCATCAAATTATAAAGGCTTGGATGCCTCTTCCTTAGAAGTGCAGCAGTTGATATCACAGGTAGGGAAGGTAGTGACAAGATTTAACTTTCGCTTTTGTGAATTTTGTCCCATTAAATTGCACAGCACGATTGGGATTATGGAACATGTGGTTGTAAAAAATTACTGAGTTCAAATGTGCTTTAATTTGTGCTATTTTTACACCTTTACTAAAGAGGACACCCTTCTCAGTATATATTGAAAATGAAAGCAAAATAATATTGTCCAATTTTCTTCTTATGTCTATGCTTGCCTCTAATATGGCGTCTTAACAGTTGGACTACACATTTTCTTCATCTCCCAAGTTCTTGTCAGACTAGCTAATCCTATCTCTAGGTAGGCTTTCTTCCTCCTTTTGTTGCCCTTGACTGGGACATACACTATTGCAGCTTGAAGTCTGTCAAGTCCATATAAACACACAAAAAACCACACACACACACACGATTCATGCCATTTATTGATCTCAATTTGGGGCTGCGCAGTGCTTATCTTTCAATGGGGAAAATCATCTTCATTTGAGCTTATAATTTATTAGATGCATATTCTGCCTTCCAGAGCTCAAAGGGGCCCATCCTAGATTTAAATTAAAGTCCCAGTGTCCTGGGACCGCATGATCACCTTTTGTGATCTTCTGACAAGCAAAGTCAATGGGGAAGCCAGATTCATTTAACAACCCTGTGACTAATTTAACAACTGGAGTGATTCACTTGACAACTGTGGCAAGAAAGGTCATAAAGTGGGGCAAAACTCACTTCACAACTGTCTTGCTTAGCAACCGAAATTTTGGGCTCAACCACGATTTATTTATTTATTTGATTTGTATCCCGCCCTTCTCCTCACCGGACTCAGGGCGGCTGACAGCCTTATAAAACAACATTACAACAAATATCAATATTAAAACCAGATTAAAAGAAAATATTTGTAAAGGCCTAGTCGTTAAAATTACCCTTAAAAACCCCACTAAAATTCCCTAGGCCAATCCTGCTTGTTGGAAAAGCCATGTCTTTAGGGCGCGGCAGAAGGAGGGGAGATCCGGGATCACCCGGATCTCTGGGGGTAGTTCGTTCCAGAGGGTGGGGGCTCCCACCGAGAAGGCCCTCCCCCTGGGGGTCGCCAGCCGGCACTGTCTGGCTGACGGCACCCTGAGGAGACCCACTCTGTGGGAGCGTACCGGCCGATGGGAGGTAACCT
>NW_015386817.1:601211-607997 GCF_001527695.2 Protobothrops mucrosquamatus
GGGCATCGTTGGGGTGGCCTGGGGTGGAGATGTACAGCTGAGTATCATCAGCGTACTGATGGAAATCCACCCCAAAGCCACGGATGATCTCTCCCAGCGGCTTCACATAAATATTGAACAAAAGGGGAGAGAGGACCGACCCTTGTGGGACCCCACAAGTTAGGGGCCTTGGGGTCGACCTCTGTCCCCCTGCCAATACGATCATAAGTAGAGGACGACCTGCAATGCAATTGCAAACGCACATTAATTCTTTCTCCTGATAGAACTGGCACTTTTGCTGAAGTGCACGAACGGATTAGATACCTCTAAGTTTAGTCCATTCCTGTTTGATAATTTGTCACCTGAATCATTTGAGAAGATTTTTGCCCAAGTAGAGATTCTCAGATTTTCAATACCCTTTTGCCATTTTTATCTGATTCATGTTTTTTAAAAATTAGTTTTAGGGGAGAGCTGGCAAAAGTGCTAAGCATGAATCTCCATTATTTATTCAAAACCTCCCATTTCAGAAGACACTCAAACACGATCAGAAGTTCAGAATAATAACGCACTGTAGACTGGAACTATTCGGCATCAAAGCGGTCACCTTCCACTTTTGGTGCTATAACACTAGTTCAAAGTGGCCTTTGTCATTGTTTGAATGTAATTTTAAAGTATACAAGAGATGGAAGACTCAATTCTGCAACCTTCCTTGGTAGTACAATGGATTTGTCCCTGGCCATTGCTATGGAAAATATGCGTTCACCCAGCCATTTTAGGACAGACTTCCTATGAGTTTTAAAAGGCAACTTGAGAAATGTGATTGAGCCTCAACAGAGTAATTCTTTGAAGAGGCTCCGCATTGTGTGTGTTTAAAAACAAAATCTCTCTATGTAGACAAGCCTCCTCCACCCCTCCACCCATTTGAAATGGCAATTCAAGGTCTTATGAAGGAGTGATCTGTTCTATCAAACACTCATGTGCAAGTTAGCATTTGAAAATAACAATCTAGAGATAGCTGTCTGGCAGTCAATAAGCACATGCTAAAAAGTTTTAAATCTTTTATTATGCTTTTTTTCCCGTTAGAAGAGGGATAATTCTACTCAAAACACACAAGAGTTTAATTCACGGTTCATTTTACAATGAGGAATGAAAGTAAAAATGTGCTGCAATTCCAAGCGTCTGCACTCTTTCAGTGGGCAAGAAAAAAAAAGCACTTTATTTTCCTCTCTAATTGTTGTGTTCTTGAAGTGACTGAGCCAAGAAAAGCTTGCCCAGATTCTGGGCTGTGAATTCCTTGACGTTCCGGCTGTAAGTGTTAATTTGACCTATGAAGAATTTTAAAAAAAAAAGGTGGGGAGAGAAAAAACAAAATATTTTAATGAAAAACCAGATAAATATTTTAATATAAAACTTCCAGTCTAAAAGGTAGTTTCTGACTCCATTTTCTTCACCTTGGTCGCAGCTCATACAATACACCATTTAGTCATTTAGACAACAGATTAGAGCACCCCAAAATAATTAAGTAAACTCCTTTTAGTTTTAGGAACTTGCATATTGCTCCTGGCTTCTATGACTCAAACTAATTTTTAGAAGTTGTTCAGAAATCCACTTCTGAAAATTTATGACAGATAAATCCTATATAGAAAGAAAATAAGGAAAATAATTTGAAAAATAGGACTAAAATAGGAATAGAAACAGTACTATGGTACTGAGTGTACACACACACACACACACACACACACGCTCTTCTGCTCTACCTTTAACAATGCTGCTTTCCTCAGCCAGCTGACATTTTATAGGTCATGTTTTTGTTAGCTACCTCATGTTATTAGCAATTTTTCAAGTCAGCAGTCTGTGAAGGGTTTGTCTGAAGTGCTACACAAATCAAAAAAACTGTCACCTTGCCCCTGCCCCCTCATTTTGCACATAGTTTACTCTTATAATTTATTTCATCTACTAATCAGGAAGAGCAAAAAGACGAAGCCAGATTATCAAAATTAAAATTGCTTAGCAGACCAATACATTTTCATTTCTACGATGTTCCACCTCAAAAAGTTTTTGAAACGTCTCTGAGACAAAACCAGCCACAATTCAGCTTTGATCCACAACTTAATTCTACATGAATTAAAAAAAGTGAAGGCTTTTAGTTTTCTCCCAGACTGCTAAAAAGAAAAAAAAATTGGCAGAGGGCTGTTGAAGTATTAATCAGTTGTCCTTTCTTCTAACTGAAGTATAATACATTAGAGCAGAAAAGGATGGAGACATAATTGAAAAAAGTAAATAAAGTTTAACTGGCGATTTCCCCTTCAAAAAGGACTTCATTGCTGGAGACTGATCAGAATTCAAGCCATACCTATTTTCAGCTGGCCAAGGAGGCTAGTATTTATATAGTTCAACATATTTTATAATATCCGATCCATCTAAAATGATTTAAAGGGCTGCATTTTCAGGGAACATTAAATTATATTTGAAATTTTGCAATCCATACATGATCTTTGGCTCTTGGATTACCATGGCACAAGGAACCAAAAACAGGAACACCAGCATTTTTAAACCATGGTTTCAAGCATTTGCACTATTTCAGATCACAAAAACATTTCTCTGCTCCAGCCTTCTCCCAACATGGTGCCTTCCCAATACGTTAAACTATAATTCCCAGAATTCCCAGGGAATGGGAATGAACAAGGGGGTAGGTTGGGAATCCTGGGAATCTGGTGGCTGTTAGATTGCACAAAAGCATTCCCAACACTTCCTTTCCACTGTATCTTAACTTCATAGTGTATATTCTTGTTTGCTTTTGTGCTAGACCTCTGTCCTTTTTTCCATGATAGAAAAAAAGGCAGGAAATCTGAATTTGCCACTTATTGAAGATTTTGTAGTTCTGGGACACAGACTGAAGATACAGGATGTAATCAATTCAGAGAAATAAAAATCTAGATGTCACATGTTGCTTAATCCAGATTCTTCAAGAAGCTGCTTGCATGTTGCTTGCATTGGGATATAAATGAAATAACATAAGATACACAATACATCCACCTTTAGGATCAACACTTAATACCCACCTGAATCCAAACAGCAAGATTTGCTGTTCAACATTATGCCTGATTTACAGTACTTCCTTAAAATACCTGAAGGTAAAAGTTCAAAGCAGCAGCAAAATCTTAAAATAACCTGAAGGTAAAGTTCAAAGTGGAAGTGAAACCAGAACAAGACCATGCAGGAGGCTTTCATTTTACTTGTTTCCGTATCACACTGAAAACAAGCAGCAGAGACATAAAAAGTGACAGATTTTCCCTCTGGATCATTACCTGCAATCAAAAGGGAGTCCATCCTGGGAGGAGGCTGTGGCGGCTTGAAAAGTTTGTTCAAGTCTTCCTCAGGAAGAGCAGGCTCTCCCCTACTCTGACGCTGTAGGTTTTCTTGCTGACGTCTCTGCTGGTACTAAAGAGACACAAGAGTTCAGTGGATGCTTTGATCCAAAGGCCATTCTTGGAAATCATCTGAACGAAAGGTAGGAATGCCCTTTGTGCAGCTCAGTGGTGGCGAACCTATGGCACGGGTGCCAGAGACGGCACTCAGAGCCTTCTCTGTGGGCACGCGCGCCGTCGCCCCAGTCCTAGGCCTTCAGCTGGGTTTTATAAAACCTATTCGCTTTAGGCCTCCGCTGCCGTGTACAAAAAAAAAAGGTGCAATCAATCAGTCAATTTCAACTTCTCGCGGGGAAAAAAAAGATCTTGCAAAGTTGGAATTGATTGATTTGAACTTTTTAGTCCCACCCAGTCTGCTGTTACCACCACAGCCATGCCCACTCAATAGGGCACACCCAACCCAATGGGCCACACCCACCCAATGGGCCACACCCACCCGGCACCCGATGATGCATAAGTGAGTTTTAGGTTGCAGTTTGGGCACTCGGTCTCTAAAAGGTTCGCCATCACTGGTGTAGCTGAAACTAAGTTATGAGGCTGATCTAGATCAAATACTGAATGACTTGTGATCTAGCGAAGCCTTTTGAAACTTCCAAGAGGTCCAGCAACTGAGTTTTTGCTGTCCCTTCCTGCTCCTTTCTTCTCAAATGAATTCTATGATCTGTGTAATTTCCTCCTTTCCATTGCGATTTGTCCACTACAGCCAATGGCCCAATAATGGGAATGTGTGGGAGAACATTCAACACAATAATAATTAGGGGGTTTTATCTTAAAAGATTAATATTGTCCTGAATGATAAGACAATTGAATCATACAAATGCCTCCCTGGAAGCTTGCTACCTGACCTAAGAGCAGCCCTGATTATGATAGCTTTCTTGATTCATATTAGAACTTGGTTTTTCCAAAGGTCTTCCGAGGCCAAAGTGGAGTTACTGGCACCAGATGGATATATATATATATGTTAGGTTCATGGCTTTTCTCAAAGCCATTTACTATATTTTCCCGTGTATTAGATGCTATTTTTCCCCCGCAAACACCCTGCTCAAAAATCAGGTGCGTCTTATGCAAGTGCAGCATCATATACACAGAAAAATAATGGTAACCTCCGCAGCCCAGGGCATGCCTGTGTGGGTTGCCATGCTGCCTGGTGCAGGTGTCAAGCCCCTGTGGGCTTGCCACTGATGGGAGGGGGGAGGGGGCAAGATTGTCAGCCGGCTGAACTTCCGGATTTGCCGGCTCGGCGCGGAGAAACTCGCATGCCACAGCATCTTATACAAGGGTGCATCTTATAGACGGAAAAATATGGTATTACATTACTAACTTAATCTGTACATTGTTTAGAGCTTTTTAGAACTGTACACAAATTCTTATCAATTTCCTCACTTTCCACTAGAGTCATGCTTTAAATAAGTGATCTTCAATATAAGGATCCTGAAACAATCAACATAGAGTTAGAGTTAGTCCTCATGCAATTTACTCTATCTGGGGTAAATCTATTCTGCTGCTAATAAAACAGGTGCTAAGTGGGAGATCATGTGATCAGGACTGGCCTTTCTATCTGGAAAGAGACAAAACCACGGCACTCAGTTTCACAACTTCAGTTTTTGTTTGCCTCTTAAAGCAAATTCCTATCCTTTGGAATACTTGAGTGTCTACTTACTGTTTTATACATACTGAAAGTAATGCAATCAAGCCAGCAGCCCTGGCTGGATTGGCAGCTATGCTATGCAAACAGCTTACTCTCTTAAAATGCCTTCGCCTCCAATCTTTCTACTCTGCGGACAGAGTGGGACGGAGAGAAAGCAATTTCTGTAAGCAATCTCTCCTTTGCCTGACCCTTCCTCTCCCCCTCTCCCCTGTAGAACAGAGAGATTGAAGAGAGATTTCAAGAGAGTAAGCTGTTTGCTTTTCTACACATTGAAAACAAGTCATTGTGTTTGCCTAACAGCAGGAAAAGGCTAGAATTCAGTGTTTCTCAACCTTGACAATTTTAAGGCATGTGGACTTCAACTCCCAGAATTCCACAGCCAGCAATGCTGGCTGTGGAATTCTGGGAGTTGAAGTCCACATGCCTTAAAATTGTCAAGGTTGAGAAACACTGGGCTAGATAGAGATTCCTACAGAAATCACTTGCTTTGTTTCATCCCAGCTATGCCCTCACATAGCAGAGAGACTGGAGAGAAAGATATTTCAAGAAAGTACTGTAAGCTGTTTGTATAGTGTGCCTATAGTTCCCAGCTACAGGCTTCCACTGCCGTCATACTGCTTTTGATCTTTAGAAGAACAAACAGCTTAGTTTCTTGCGATCCCTTTCTCTCCAGTCTGTGCTCTGCAAGGGGGGAGGGAAATACAGAGGTCAGGCACAGGGAAATGCATATTGATTGTAATGGCAATAACATGATTGAGGGACACTGAGAAGGTTGTAAATGGGCTGCGAAGTTATTTTTTTTACCACTGTCGTAACTTCAGACTGTCACTGAACAAACAGTCAATAATACCTGTAACCTCTTTATTTCTACAAGGGTCCTGAGTTCAACAAAGGCAATACTATATTTTATGTAGCACAACTGGATTTCAAGATGCAGAGTTATATTCCTTAGGAAGGAAAAAAAATGCTTCAATCCACCCATCTCCTTTTAATACTGTGCAGCCTAAAGCCACTATTAAAAGCCATACTGTGACCCGCAGATCTTTAATTGCTCATAGAAAAATGGATGGTCTCGGGCTTAAAAGAGGAGAACGTGGGAAGATTCCAAACCTTAAACTGAATTTCTTCTTAAGAGAAATTGACATAGTTTGAAAGACCACTTTGAGGCAGAAAATTATAGTCTGTTTTCTAAAGTGGGCTTAGCATAATATGTGATGCAATCCCAATCACTTGGCATCACACCCTGCCTACTGTAGCTCTCTCCTCCATCAAAATGTTGTCACTTTGAGTGTCTAATAGAAAACTGTCCACTCTAGCTCTTCATTAAGTTCCCCAAGATCTTCACATCTCAACAGCCACAGTGACTAAACAGCTGATTTGTACATGTGTAAGTAAATCAATCAAAGGCCTCATACTGTATTCACATGTTAATGCTGGGAGAGTAGGTGGGTTGGCTTAGCTCCCTTATGCAAACCTCACCCATTATCTTAGTTTATGACTTTATGGAGCTATGACTTTAGCAGAAGCTATGTTAAGTCAGTGGCCAATTTCAGCTTTTGATGTACAAAGTCTGAAAGGGTACAAGGAGGAAAAAAAAAAGAGCAGAGTGGGTAGGTTATAACATTAATTTAAAATGGATGCAGCTTCACTTTCAATAGAGTTTAAGCTTAGTAAAAGAGAGAAGGCAGTCTGCAAATATTCCCAACGTTCTCATTTTTAAGAGAGAATTAC
>NW_015386817.1:608108-623266 GCF_001527695.2 Protobothrops mucrosquamatus
AATCTGTGGCAGAAGGCGGTCTCGGAGATAACCAGGTCCGATGCCATGGAGCGCTTTAAAGGTGGTAACTAACACCTTAAAGCGCACCCGGAAGGCCACTGGCAACCAGTGCAGCTCGCGCAGCAGCGGTGTTACATGGGAGCGACGAGTCCCTCCCAACACCGCCCGCGCGGCCGCATTTATGAGTGAATAAGAGCATAAAGCTTTGTATGTCAGAGAGAATGAAAAGTGGAAAGAAATGGGAAGGTGGCAGGGAGAAGCTGAGAAAGAAAAGAGAACAAGAAGGGGGAAAGACATCCATAAAATGTATTTTTATGCTTCATATCAAAAACAGGTAAGTTTCTTCCCAAAATTGCTTGTGCTTGCATTCAACTGTAGAGCGAAATAAAATGAGCAGGGCCAGCAATGGTGCATGAAACCAAGCTACAGCAATTGGAAGTTGAGCAAGAACTACTAGGTAACCATCGTGGATATCCCTTCATCCCCTTCAAATCAGTTTTTCCACTTTTAAAATTGTTTCATAAATTTGCCTATGCAGTTTTATACTGATAAGTCAAGGAGCGCTGAGGAGCAATGCCCATGTTCTCCATGTAATAAACGCCAAGGACAGAAAGATCAGCTTTATAAACTGGCTTGTATATTTAGGAGATGTAATAAAGTTCCTGAAATCTGAATGTTACTATCAAAATCCCATCATGAACTGATTCACCCTCAAACATTTCGAGAGGCGGCCCTTCCCAAAAATCTTACTTGGTGTTTTTGCTGTTGCTGTTTGCTGGTATTCCTTAGGTAGGTGTTGTATTTTACAATATCTTGACTCATTTCATCCACTCGGTCCATCAATAGTTGTAGGGTTTTGCTAAGGTGATTACTGAAACAGACAAGGAGACATTCTGATGAAGACATGTAGCTATTCTGTGGAAAGACAACGGTGTCTGCTGATCAAATTGAGCCGAATCTGCCTTATGAACTCACAATATGTCTCTCTCTTTTCTTAAAGTTCACTGAGCTGGTACCTATTGTCTATATATCTCTTGCTGTAACGAGTAGGAGTTGAGAATGAATGAAAGTCTCATGTTACTAAAATGATCCATCTCCATTCTAGCTAATACAGTACACCAATTATTGGGTACAGAAACCGTACAAACATTAAATCATCACTACCTTATTGATGTTATGAAGACATGTCTCTAATATGACACATCCCAGACTGTTGTTCAAATGCACTGTTCATACTAGACAATCTCTGTCCTGCCGAATCATCATTTCAGAGATATTTCCTTATGTTTAGTGGTTGGGGCACCAGGCTAGAAACTGGGAGACTGTGAGTTCTAGTTCCACATTAGGCATAAAAAATGGCTGGGTGACCTTAACCAGTCACTCTCAGCCCAATCCACTTCACTGAGGTGGTTGTTGTTGTGGGAAAATAGGAGAAGGAAAGAATATTAGGTATATTCACAGCTTTGTATTATTATATAAAAATAACAAAGGTGGGATATAAATAAAAAGAATGGTAACAGGTGGGGAAAAAGCAGTGGAAACAGAAGAAACTTTCTGCCAGTTTCCCCATTGAGTCCCCCTCCTTCCCCCCTATTTGAAAATAGTTACCTACCAGGGGAATGAAGAAACTAAATGAACAAAATGTTTCAAAACCAAAAAACATAATCCAAGATTCTATTTTGTTTCAGCATAACTATTTTATATTATTTCAGTTTGTGCTTCCACTAGGATTTGGAAGACTGAAAAAAAATAAAACAAGCAGAAAATGATGCATTAGATGTTGAAAATTTAAGAACCAGCCTGGAAAAAAATGTTGATAAACTGAAGAACATTATTACATCTGTCCTGCTGAAATCAGTATGACCAGGAAATTCTTAACTTCATGTTGACTTTATTCTAGGTTTAGGTTGCTGAACTGGGAGCTGAAGACTTTTGGGCAGTGAAAATGAGAAAGATACATAACAACCCGTGTCAAGTTCTCATTGTTTTTACATAGAAGTAATTTGAAGATGAGTCAATTTCCTGTTTAATCACTTGAGAATTTGTGACACTGCCTAAGAATGGATTTCCTAATAATAATTTTAATCTCATGAGAATGCGAACCTTCATAAAAGGGAAACTCCCATGTAGAATTCTCTACCCAAAACATTAATTTCTTTGGTAATGTTTCCCATTTTTAACTGCTGCTTATTTGTTTAACAAAAGAGATAAGGTTATGGGTGGATTATGGTCAGCTGGAACAATAATGTATGAAACTGAATTCTGCATGAAGTTGGATTCACAATCCAATCAGCCCCAACTACAATGGCCAAGCAGCAAAGATGCTACCCATGGACCCCTTCAATCCATTATTCAAGGCAAATATGCTCAACAATTAGTCCCGTTTTTAAAATAAAATGTCAAAAAGAACATTCTCTCTTGTGAAGCATTACTGGCCTTTTCAAAATCTTCTTAGAACCAAATACAATAAAAGAAAATAATAAAAGAATATGTTTGTAGCTAATAAAAGAAAATGTTTGTAGCTCAGGGTTGAAATGAGGAGTCCATGGTGCTTGTTCTCTGTTTTCTTGCAGATGTTTCTTCATCACTCAAAGTAGATAACACCATCAGAACTGATGATGTTACCTAGTTTGGGTAATGAAACGTCTGCAGGAAAACAACCAGACTCAGAGAGCACCAAGGACCCCACAATGGGTGCTACAACACAGAAAGTTTTTCCAGTTAGGGGGCTATGATTTGCAGAAAACCTTCTGAGACAGACTTCTCTGGTACCGACTCATTTATATTTGCAATTCCAGAGATGTAGATTAGATTTCAGACAAATTGGAACTGAATTTTGTGGCGTGTTTTTAACATGTCTGTTTCTTGTGTTAGTTATAGTTTCAATTGTTTATGCTATTTTTAAAATATGAACTAATATATATGCAACTCAAGAGAACATGTGTTATTGGACAAAGTCAAAATACCAATAAACAGAAGATATATATTGGAGCGGTGTCCCAAATCATCAGGATGTAAGTTAGATTAACAACTGAATTGAAATTGTAACTTATGCATGATTAAATCTATAAGTAATCTATAATCATGATTGTTGACTGATCATTTTAAGAGGTATATCTAAGAATTTACAGGTATGGCCATTACTGTTCTAGAGTGGAACTTAAGGCAACCAACATGTTTATAATATTGGGGTCTCTTGTGAGTGTCAGTTTTCCTCATACTAGTGACCTCTGTATCTATTGGACTCTCTCATAATTCACAGTTAGCACAGCCAATGGCAGGATATTTGAGCGATTATCTAATTGGAAGTCCATCATATATGGACACAAATAGTTGTAGAAAATTGCCAAAGGATATTCTTCAGATCTTGTTTCTAGGAATATAGAAAAAGGTAAGAAAACTATTCTCAATGAAAAGATCTCTTGCATGGAAACTGATTTGAAAGCCTGAGATCTTTAAAAAAAATGTATTTTAACCATTTTGTTACAGAAGTGGAAGCAACCTCCATCAATCTGAAGGAAAATGAAAGTGTTGAGAAGGATAGAGAGGCACAATTAATATAAATGGAAAATAGAGAAACAGTGTAAAATGTAAGTTGAATCATTTTGTGCATAATTCTTTCCACATACAAAGGCCAACTTGAAAAGCCTAATTGATGTGTTACCCGTACCTTTTAAATCAAACTGAAGTCAAATCAGCTTCTGCCACAATTTGCTACCCTTTGGAAGAGTTGGATGACAATTCTCTATCTGAGTTATATGAAACTGATGAAAAACGTAGTCTAAATGCCTCTCTTTTTGTAATAACCTGGTGAACTTTTTCAAGCATCTAGCCTACATTTTCTGTCAATTTCATACTAATTCAAAATGATGAAATTTCTGAAATGGTTATCCTTTCTTTTTTACAATGATTTCAACTAAAGCCTAGAAGCAGATACTGCATTTTGATTCCAAATCAGCACTTACTTGCTTGTGAGGCTGAGCAATTCATGTCTATTTGCAATTCCTGACTTCTTTTGCAACTCCCAAAGAAGAACATTGATCAGGTAGGAGTTCCTGATGTTAATAGGGACTTCCTCAAACATGTTTTCAAATGCAATTCCTGCTTTTTTCAACCTGAAATGAAAAGTACATGTATATGTCTTACAGTTACACCAGAAACAAGCGAAATTCTGAGTTTCTCATTACAGAGGCTATATTGCTCCATTCTTCCAATCATGAAGGACACATTTTTTGGAAGACATGGAAGACAAAGAGTCAGGAGAGGAAAATGGTTTTATTCCAAGAACCTGTAACAAATTTAGGGGAAAACAGATCAAAATAAACAGACATAGGTTACAAGTCTGAAGAATCAAGAAGCAATTATATCAAGATCTAAAGAACTCTGGGGTGCCTTTTAAGCTTAACTAGGGTCTCTTACAGAAAAAAATATTAGTGGACAAGCAGCATACCTGTCACTAAGTCATCCTAATAATATAAAGAAACACTGGTCTCTTTGGCATCGTGGAGGTGACAGTCCCTGTCAATATGGACAACAGTAAATTAGACCAGACAATCAGTGGTTGATACAGTGGTTAAGATATTAGGCTAGAAACTAGAATCGTGAGTTCTAGTCCTGTTTTAGGTCAGTTCTTGGGCGAGTCATTCTCTTTCAGCCCTAGAAAGGAGACATTGGCAAACCACTTCCAAAAAACCTTGCCAAGAAAACTGTAGGAACTAGTCAAGGCAGGAATCAAAAATCGAACGTAAGACATCCAAAAACATATACTGATTATGCCCCCATGCCTCAAAAATTCCACAACAGTGGTGCTGCCTTCATTTTTTAATTTCTTCTGCAAAGAACTCCACTGTTGCCAAATATACCATTGGTCTGCTTTTTGCAAAAAACATATCGACCTATCACCACCATCCCCCACCTAAGCTTTTCAGAGCATGAATTCAAACTTGGCTTTTCTCCAGGCAAGTTTGCTATGCCAGTTACTTTTAAATAATTACTTATGCATTAGAAATTGTATGGGGAAAATACTACAACAATAACTTTTTGGAAGTCCTACATACTTCAAATCAGTATATAAAAAAATAGAGGCATAATCCTGGCAGTTATCCTTTAACAAAAGAATATTGGCTAGATTCATGCAACATTCTAGCTATTAAAGTAACCCATACTGGCTGGGTTCAATGACATGGTAAACTATAAATTACTGTTTACAAACCATAATGACTGGTCATGCTAAATCAAAACCAGGCAACCATATTATGATATCATCTGTTCTGGGAATTAGATCAATACAGAATGGGATCTTGGATTTTCAATGTTGGTACATTGCAGAGTGTACCATTGTGGTCCTTCATTGTTCTTTACCATGCTCTCATGTATAATTTAAAACTATAGGTGGGTTTTAAAGGCTTTCAAATTACTCAATTATCAAGTCTGCTCTTTGTGGCCATGATCCAGTTTAAAAACACTGGCATTCAAGTTCTATGGACGGGTGGGAGCAGGAGAGTATTTAAGTTGCTTTTAGCCCTTTTGAAGAAAAGAACTTTTTGCACCAAACACACACACACACACACACACACACTGATACAGAAAGCGGGTACTGAAAAGTCCTGTTGCCGTCTAATTCTCCCACTGGGGAAGAGCAGGGAAACCTTTCTCTTAAACCAATCTTCTCCAGACTGAAGTCCTCCAGAAGTGTTAGGATTTCAACTTCCGAAATATGCTGTCAACAGAATCTAGTGGCCGTGTTGACTAGCATTTCTAGAAATTGAAGTCAACCATATTTAGAGAAGTTGAGACTGAGAAGATGTAGTCAGTGATAGTGCAGAAGGACAGGTTGTCCCATTACACCATCACAGAGAAGAATCATTGCTTCCAGTAGGTGCCTACCATATTAATCAAGAGATGTGGTGATGCAGTGGTTAGACATGCAGTATTTCAGGCTACTTCTGCTGACTGCCGGCTGCCAGCCGTTCGGCAGTTTGATTCTGACCAGCTCAAGGTTGACTCAGCCTTCCCTCCTTCCAAGATCAGTAAAAATGAGGACACAGATTGTTGAGGGCAAGATGCTCTGTAAACCGCTTAGAGAGGGCTGTAAAGCACTGTGAAGCGGTATATAAGTCTAAGTGCTATTGCTATTAATTATTGTCTGAAAGAGATAGGAATAGTTTTTAGATGGGTGATGACCTACATTTTGAGCATTCCCCCCCCCCAGGAAAATACAGCCTTCAGCACCTCTATGTTAAATTGTAGAAGGACATTCTTCAAGGTTCTTCTCTTTTCAATCAGTCTCCTGCCTTAGGGCACACAGAATGAACTATCCATGAGAGGAAAAATAAAACCCTTCATCTTAATAAAAATATTGAAAAATAAATCCCATACATACTGTGTTTTCAAGTATGGGATCCAATACATTTTTCCCTTTCCACAAAAATCAGGGCAAAACCAAAGGACCATAACAGTTTTTGTTCTTCCTTTTTTCTTATCCTTTACTGTTAGATGCAGCTTTTGATTTAAATATCGACATTTTCCTTATTTTTATTTGCTCAAACTTTCAAAGGGATCTTTTAGTTTTATAAGGAAACCCAATTATTATTTCTGCTGTTTACTATCTAAATATATTTCCTCTTCTCAAATACTAACTGATGATTTTTGCAGTTTTTCAGAAGATGGAACCAACATTTCATTCTCCAAATTGTGAAATAAATATTTACATAGCACCCTGTCCACCTCCAAATCCAACAGACTGTTCCTTTCTTTCCTAGTCTGAACATTACCTTGGGATTTTTTAATTTTTTTTTAACAAAATTGAAAAGCTGAAAAACTTTTTAAAAAAAAAAGCAAATGGCAAAAGAGGAAAGAAAAGATCATTTGGAGAAAGCTTTTCCTTTTTTTTTTCTTTTTTAGTCTGCAATTTTAGAAAGAATCCATACCACCTACAATTTTTTTCTCCCAAACTTCCTCAATCTTGCTACAAAAATGTAATAGAAAAAAAAAACCACTGATGAAAACCCTAGAAAATAGCTTGTGAAATCCAGAGTTTATTTCATAGCAGTTCAAAAGCATGCAAATGCAACTAGATAAATAGTTACTGCTTCAGCGGGAAAGATTACTGTGTTCCATATGTTCATGCTGGCCATATGATGTCAGGAATGTCTCTCAGAGAACTGGAGATGAGCACTGCCCCCTTAAGTCAGTAACAATTGGACAGGGGAAACCTTTAAATCTTTATATCTATGTCACTAATCAAATGTACTTCAATGAGTACCCAGAACCTTTCCTCTAGTTACCACCTGGGATTAGCAGTGTATCAACACCTTCTAGAGATGTCATAATTTTGATCTCTTACTTCAACTTTTTCCTTCAACTGGACCTTCAGAGAACAAGCTATTAATCAAGTTATGTGAACCACACATTCTGCGTTCTAAAGTACTTGTGGATATAAAACACAACAAGAAATGGAGAATATGTCCAGCTAATCTTATCCCTTAGACCAATGGTTCTCAACCTTTTTAATGCCGCGACCCCCAACCAGTCGTAAGTCGAGGACTAAACCGGTCGTAAGTCGAGAACTAAACTGGTCGTAAGTCGAGGACTACCCAACCAGTCGTAAGTCAAGGACTTTTCCTGCCCGGGAGCGCCGCGCATGCGTGGTTCCGCCCCCTGTGCAGGCCGAGGCATAGCTGGTAAGCGGCAGAGACAGAGCAGGCCGACCACCAGCTGGCCCAGCTCAAGGGAGGTAAGGCACCCGCCGGAAAAGGGGGGAAAAATGGCGGATAGCCTTGCTTAGCGACCCCCGTGAAATGGTCGATTGACCCCAAATGGGGTCGCGACCCATAGGTTGAGAACCGCTGCCTTAGACACAGATGTGTGTGCTATGTGCTATGATTAACATCAACCTGAATGCAAAGGAGGCTGGTTTAACTAAACGCATATTAGAACCTCTTCACATCCTCATTGCCCATAGTATCATAGTATTGTTTTTTTCAGAAGAAAACTCCAGTCCACTGTGGTTCCAAATGAATACACAGCCATTGGCAATCTTTACAAGAACGTGACTCTTAATCATGAGTACTGGCCCTCAAGATCGCCAAGTGTCACTGTAGATTTAGTAGGCTACAATGTGGGCAAACAATTGGCAACATCTGGGCATACTGCAAATTAACCCATCCAGGTGGTATTTTGAGATCTCAAAATTAAATAAAAATTGGTCTTTTCCTAACATTAAAATAAATGCAATCTAGTATCTACAAATCTAATAAAATGTCAGTATTCTTCATCTTCTTTTGGAGGGAGATACACCCAAGACCTCATGAAATTTTGAGTCAGAATGCCACCATTTCAGTAACACTGACTCCCTCCAATATTGTCACAGAACACAATAATGATCCATAGTTCAAACATTGGGCTAAAGCATCTATACTGAATACTTGTGAATTTCTGGCTTGTATGCTACATACATTTCCCCATTTTCTAACACAATTCATTTCTATTCTATCTTATTCATAGAAACAGGGAATTATTCCCTACAATTGCTTAGATCTACCTCCCAGTTGCTTACTTATCAGTAATTTCATCATAATCTAGAGAGCCTTGCAAACACAATCAGGATTTTTATATACTGTACCTTCACCTGCCATGACCTTACATGGTACATTGCAAGTTATTTTTAAAGGAACAAGCCTTCAAAATAGTGTGTCACATAACACAGGAGATCCTGGATTAAAGATCTGCTTGAGTCAATAAGCAGGCTTTGGGGTAATTATCTAGGAATACTTTGTCTAGCTGGTTCACAATTGATATACTGCATCTGAATTATCAGAATTGCCAACTGCTGGAATGAATCACAATGCAAAATTGCTCACACAACTTGAGGACAGGACAATCTTTGGAATTTCTTTGGTCCAAGATCCTTTTAAACAATGAGGATCTGTCAGATTATGCAATCTTAAACCATTTATTCTTATATTAAATATATTCAATGTTTTCTAGGCCCTCTGGATCTCCTCTGTTCTTATTCTTGAGTCATGAAAGTGATCAATCTATATAATAAGGTGCCCTTGGTTGACTAGAGATGATCAGAGGAGAAACAGTGCTTTGGGCTCAAGCAATTTAGGGGGAAAATTCCATCATTGCTCTGGACTAGAGTTCAACTCAATTTTGTTAATCTTCATGTCAAAAGCTATGTCATGGCAAATCAAGCTGAAACACACTTTAAAAGACATTCAGAGAAAATCCCAGTAGTTCTGATACAACAGATTTACAGAGCCATGGCTCTAAATCACATTTTAAAAGGTCAATCAATATTTGTCCCAAATGTAGCCTTGAGAGAGTTTTGTTCTGCAACTAGAACAAGTGTGGCAATTCTTGTCATTTAAAAGATACTTGGTTTTTTTTTTTTTGCTTTGGTACCCATAGAAACAATTTGCTGAAAAAGGAAGGTAATTCCTTCATTTTGAAGACTATATAAGAGATAAGCCAACACAATAATTCATTTCATGCAGTTATACAGTAGTAATTTGTGAGCAGTGTGGTGGCCTAGAGGTGGAGCTCTCACTTCCCAATCAGGAGGCTGTGAGTTCAATCCTAGGTAGTGGCAGATATTTCTCTCTCTGGGTGCAAAGAGAAATATCTGCTGTGAGCTCCGTGTAGGCGTCAGGAAGGGCATCCAGCCACTTAAATGCTCAGCTCCATTCAGCTGGCCTGAGTTCCTGCTGATGCAAGGGATTACAGCAGTGGTTCTCAACCTTTTTAATGCCGCGACCCCCAACCGGTCGTAAGTCGAGGACTAAACTGGTCATAAATCGAGGACTGAACCGGTCGTAAGTCGAGGACTACCCAACTGGTCGTAAGTCGAGGACTTTCCCTGCCCGGGAGCGCCGCGCATGCGTGGTTCTGCCCCCTGCGCCGGCCGAGGCGTAGCTGGCAAGCGGCAGAGACGGAGCAGGCCAACCACCAGCTGGCCCAGCCCAAGGGAGGTAAGGCACCCACCGGAAAAGGGGAAAAAAATGGCGGACAGCCTTGCTTGGCGACCCCTGTGAAATGGTCGATCGACCCCAAATGGGGTCGCGACCCATAGGTTGAGAACCGCTGGATTACAGGGTTGTTAAAAGAAAAATAAAATACAATAGTAATTTGTCCTCACTTTCTTTATTTTACACTCCTAAAATTTCCAGAAATTCTATCATCCCACTACTGACTAGGTCTGACTTGCTTACCTACAAAATCAGCTTGATGCTGCTATCAGACAGTACTACATACATTTAATTTTAATAAAAAGTAAACCAAATCAAAGAGCCAGTTTGGTGTACTGGTAAAGGCACTGGGCTACAAACCAAGACTCTGTGAATTCTAGTCCTACCTTAGGCATGAAGCTATCTAAGTGATTTTGAGCCCATCATTCTGTCCCAGACCTAGGCAATTGGCAAACCACTTCTAAAATCTTGGGAAAAAAAATCAAGAAAACTGTAGGGCAGTGTTTCTCAACCTTGACAATTTTAAGGCATGTGGACTTCAACTCCCAGAATTCCACAGCCAGCATTGCTGGCTGTGGAATTCTGGGAGTTGAAGTCCACATGCCTTAAAATTGTCAAGGTTGAGAAACACTGCTGTAGTGACTAGTACAGGAAGTTGCCAAGAGTCCTGATTCAAAAGGCACAATAAACAAAAACTCACAGAGATGCATTGATTTATTGCTTTCTGGAGTTAGCCCATAGAAAACCTTTAAAAAAAATAATTCTCACCTTCAAACCAGATAAGGTTATAAATCTCTTCTTTACTGTGATGTGTGACCCCAGATTACAATGTTGTATTCAATAATTTTAAGCACATTGTGCAAATTGGGCCATAGACACTCAAGGTTACATAGATTGTGGTCTCCAAGCTCCTCTCTATGTAAGCCTTGTTAGTTTTGTTAAAGAATAGGGACCATTATATGCAATGGAATACTCAGAAGTAAAACATTTAGGATTAATGGAAAAGCCATGGAATATAAGATAACTGAAAATATTATTATATACAAAAATGGAAAGATTAGACGCTATGCAGTAGGGAGGAATGGTTGGTGAACTTGACAGCTTTTCCTCAAAAGGATAAATTGACTTCACTGATTACAGAAAAGACATTACCTACATTTATTGATGACTGGAAGCCTCTTATGTACTTTTTGCGTAAAAAAATGAAAAAAAATGAACTTGTGAATTATGGTTTTGATAATTAGACAGGATAGGCTATATAAAGAAGAGAAATATGATAAAACGTTAGAGGAAGAGGTTAAAATATATTTATAACTGCTGTGAAGAATATCAGAAGCCACTTTATATCTAAAAGTTTTAATTACACACAAACACACAAAATAAAACAGCTAAAAACAGAATCTTGATATTAACATTTTAAGTAAAGAATTGAACTCTTACATTTTCGGTCTGTTCTGTTGAATCTGATTTGCCTTAAGCACTTGTCCTCTGTCTCCAATGACAGGCATAACAAATCTTTCTTTGGTGAAGCAAATGTTGCTTCTCTATCCTATCAGTTATCTCAATACTTGCAGCTACTGGGAAAGCACATATATCATACCTCTGTAGGTTTTACAGAGTTTCACCGCAAATGATTTGACTATTTTATGCCTTTGGTCCATCTGCCACCCACATCCAGAATTTCCCTTTGCACTTACGCTTCTGGAGAGAAATCCTTCTCTTTGCAAACCTCCATCAATTTAGGTGTCAGATGATATGCTTTTAGGGAGAGATAGCCCTGAGACGTTTTTATAGGATCTGAGAGAAATAAAGAGGAAAGCAATGAAATTTCATCTGAGCAATTCATATTGGGCAATTTTTTGTATGTCTTTTAATTATCAGAAAAAAAAATGTCGGTATTGTTTTGATCCCTCTATGAAGCCACAATTTGTGGAGTAAAGAAACACAAATTGCATGCATTATTACTATTGGTATTGGCATTATTAAATGTTTTATTTTTATGGCTGCATATCAAAATATTAGGCAATAATGAAAACAGATTCTATCTAAAAGAACATCTTAATGATTTAATTTCAAAATAATATACAATAGTGGAAATAGATCTTCTCTAAAAAAAATTGTATTGATTTAATTCCATTTCTATATAGAGATCAGTAACAAAAATTTATGAGTTATTTAGAATGGTAAGAATATAACAGCTTAGCCAACTGGGGAATTCTGGGAGTTGAAGTCCACATGTCTTAAAGTTATCAAGATTGGGAAACTCTGGAACAGAATTCTATCCACAAAAAGAATGAGAAGCACCTTGGCTTGCATAGTTAGTACGCTGGATTGACAGCCCATGCTCAAGACCCAAGTGCTGTCATGGGATGGAGTAAGCTCCCATCCTTCACCCTAGCTCTTGCCGGGGACACAAAAGGAGCCCTCAACTGGTCATCCTCCAGTCAATGAGATGTCACCAGCTAATCCTTTCAACCCGGAAGTGCCTCAATGCTTCCAATATGAGGGAGCAATGCAACAAAAAGGATAGGAGATAATTGAAATTTTTTGTCATATTCCTCAAAAAGAGTAGGAAGAAATTAAAACAAGCATGTATTTGGGAAGACAATTCCACAGAACGGGGTGCATTAAAGCTTAGCTTCTTAAATTCCTGTCCCCCTTTTTGCCTGGGGTTAAAATGGTAAATATTGGAGTGAGAGTTCTCTTGAAAGAGCTGAAAATAACCAGTTCCATGATTTCAGAACCTCAGATGTAGAGTAATTGTAAAGGCAGAAGAAGCAAAACTGATTTGCTTCTGAAAGGCTTCCTGTTCCTATTCTTATTTTTGAAATAAGAAAAAGAGACAAAGAAAACTCTTATCATCAAAAATTGCCTATTTTGCTGCTGGTATTGCATAGGTGCAATCTTCAACTGCTGGAAAACCACATGCAGTCAGTCCATAGTTTGCCCATTCTGGATTAGAGTTTCGAAACGTGACAGCCAATATTTTAAATAGTTCCAGAAACAAATTGGGGATTGACACAGAACGGAATACGAGAAAGCGGGAATCAAATTTCTAAAATAATTCTAGAAAAGTGAGCTTTAAGAATTGTTATTTTATTTTCTTATCTTCTCCAATGTAAATAAGCCAGACTCAGGGTCCACACACTCATCAACAGCATCTCTTACCATATTTAAGACTCAAGGGAGCTACATGATGTAGCACAGTATGCAGACTCAGTATTTTTTTTAAAAAAAATACATTTATTTAGATAAATGTTCCAGTTGCCTTGTGTTTTTTAACGTGTACATACTTTACATGTTGATGAGCTATCATTAAAGATGGGAAAATTATGAATTTTAAAAAGAAAAACTATGTAGTCTCTAGGAAAAAGGAGCTGTAACATCTGTGGTGAGATAACAGCTGAGGCAGACTTGCCAAACAGCAATTAAAAAAAAAATACCAAACAAAAATATATTTATGCTGGTTGTCTAAAACCCAAACCCAGCAAAACCTTTAGCGATCAAGTGATAAAATGAAAACCCAAATAGAGTGAAACAAGTGGAAAATTCATCAGGACCTGATGATGCAATATTTCCAGCCAGAATAAGTATATACTTTAACAACTTGTTCTTTACTGTAATCCAATTGTTAACATACTGAAACAATTTAGGGGCAGCTTGTAAGATTGATCGTATTCATTAGTATTTTTTCTGACAGACACTCAGGACGTTACATTTACTTCTCAGCTGGAAACTATATGTGAGCTTGCCAGATATGGCAAAACTGTTGAGTATTCAGGGAGGGGACAGCTATAAAGCTGTTAAATTGCCTACGGTTCTGATACAGCGCAGAACATCTGGTCTGGAGAGCTTAGGAAACGCCATTAGAAAAAAAAATCAGCAGAAAAAGGGGGTGGGGAAAAATCTTCGTCAACGAAAACAGTCCAGGTTTTGTATGCTTCTATCAGATGCATAAAAATTGGGAAAGGGACGGGAGGGGGGGGGGAGAGAAGAAGAGAAATACTTGGCAATCTGCTTTATGATTGGTCAGTCTTATGCCGAGCCAGACGTTCCAGCAAGCTGGGCTTGTTAAGACATCTGGTGTAGTTCCACTCGCCCCTTCCATGAGGGATGGGAATTGGGAGGAATAAAAATGAAGCAGCTCCTCTGGCATTCCAAAACATACACATCAGGGCTCTGATAGCAAGAAAAATAAACAAAAAGAAGGAAACTCTGTCTAGACTTTGCTGCTGCTGAGGCTGCTGCAGACACAGAGTTGGTATTTACTTGCAAAAGGTCTGCCAAGGCAGCTCTTGAGGCAGGGAGTTCATAGGCGATGTATATAATAATATTGAGGAATTAGGGGTGGTGGTGGTGATGGAAGGAATAATACAGGAAAACCACACATGCTCACCGTAAATGAGAACGACAGATTCCTCTATGGCGTGCTGGTAACTGAACTGGGAATCCAGGAGAGCACGGGTAACAAAGGAGCCGTAGTACGTAGACTGATACCAGCCGACATGGAGATGGTCAATATTGACATGGCGAAGACTACGCATCATTTCCATCTGATATTGAACTGGAGAGAAGAGGGGGGGAAAAAAGAGAGGAACAATAAGCATTTTGTAGGATAAGTTTACATCTGAATCTCGGCCATTTCTAAAGGATGCCCTAGTCCAGGGGTAGTCAACCTTGGCTCTTTTATGACTCGTGGACTTCAACTCCCAGAATTCCTGAGCCAGCCATGCTGAGGGAAAAGAGAGAGGTTTCCAAGCTGAGCCATGCTGGCTCAGGAATTCGGGGAAGTTGAAGTCCACGAGTCATAAATGAGCCAAGGTTGCCTACCCCTGCCCTAGTGAAATAAGGAAGGCTGAGAAGCTGCTGTCCTGTTTGGATCTGAGGAATCTCTTGAGGTTGCACAGCTCAGAGACACGAAGCAGAGTCCTGCTAGTCATTCTTGACTTCTTTGAAGGCAAACCTTTCCAGGTTTTCAAGTGGATCTCAGAAGGGGCGTTGTCTTACCTGAACGCCTTTTCTCAGTACGGAGATGGAGAATCCACCGGTGGGTTTCCATTGGATGCCTGCTCCTGAGACCAAGTAGCCAAAACTTGACACGCCCCCTGTTGCTGTGAGATCCAGTCTTATTGAGGGCGAAAGCGGCTAATGATGTGTTCGGTATTGGCTCTCTAACCCCTAATAACG
>NW_015386817.1:626532-630046 GCF_001527695.2 Protobothrops mucrosquamatus
CCAACGATGGATCTTCTGATGCAATATACTAAGCTAATCCTGAGAGCCAAACCTTGAGACGTCTGCAAGAGCTTGAGACCAAGATAAGACTGGGTCTCACAGCAACAGGGGGCGTGTCAAGTTTTGGCTACTTGGTCTCAGGAGCAGGCATCCAATGGAAACCCACCGGTGGATTCTCCATCTCCTGTACTGGAGAATGTCTAGTGCCTTGAATTTGGAGAGGCAATCACAATGGATGATAGTTTTAAAACCTGTGATTCTAAAAGGGAGGGATTAGTGAGGCATGTTCAGGTATGTTCAGGTAAAGGCAGCAGGTAAAGAGAAACAATTTCTACTTGTCTCAGGAAAGTCCACTGCCAGAATTAATGGGCAGATTATTCAACCTTTGAATAAGGCAGTTACTCTCATTGCCTGAAGAGCTGGAAGGCTGGGCTGCTCCATTCAACTCTTCAAATATCACTTTTTCACAAGTACTAATACCACACTAAATATTCCCCATTCTGTGTCTGTACATCTGTTACTTCTCAGTGAACTTAGTATTTCTCTTAAATACTATACCAATTCTCTAAACTATCAAGACTGGTTAGGATTGCCCTTGCCTATCAATCTTCTAAAGCATTTGTCTCATCCAATTATGTGTCCTCTGGAATAATAAGTATTCCCTTAATCTTTTCATTCAAATCTCTTGTAAAAAGTTGAACAGTACAAGAATCAGAATTATTTGCCCCTCAATAATTTGTTCTAGTTTGAACTATTTGTGCTCACTCTTTGAATATGATTTTAAATCCAGCTAAGTAACCATTAGGTTCTCATGCCATCCAATCGGGTAACTAGCTTGCTAATCAGAATGCCACAAGGTACTTTTGTCAAATGCTTTGACTTGTTTTCAAAATGGTTACAGATCAATTCCTTTCTTAAATATTGATGCCTAAATGACTGATCAATAGTTCTCTGGATTCTTTCTCCTATTGATTTTTAACGAACATAACATCCTCTCCTCCAGTAATATGGGACTTGACTTGTTCTCCAGGACTTCACAAAGTTAATAAGTAAGAATTTGGCCAGACTTTTGACTATACACAGCTTCACTTTGTCTTAAAATCACAAAGTCTAACATTATGTGATATTCTCCCAGTGTTCCTATTATATTGACTAAGTATTTTTTCCTTTTGTGTGTATACTTTTTATTAAAATTTTAAAAATTGACTAAGTCTTTTCTTTTGGTTTGTGTCAAGTACAGCTGATCTTCCTGTGTTGTTCTGCACTCTCTGAATCAGAAAACTGTGAGCAAGACATAACAACAATTTTATGAAAGGACTATGCTTAGCAGAATTTGACTCTCAAAGATATTGAGAGTCCCTTGTCACTACAATTTCATGTCTCTCTTAACAATTTACAATATAAAATTCTAAGATCTACAGTGAGGTTTTCTAAAATATAAGCCACATTTTCTCTGTTTTCATCCTTCCTCATTATTTTGCAGCTGTTTTTAGCCTAGTCCAATCTGCCCTGGTTCCTCCAGAAAAAAAAATGGATTAATTTCCATTTTTCCCAAGACAAGGTTTATCTATTGGTTTTTGCAACAACAGGGCCCCAGATCTGCTAATATGGCTTTAAATCAGTCTTTCCCAACAACTGTTAATTAAAACAACTGATTATTTAGGAAATCATATTTTGGATACAGCTACTCATTGCAGTTATAATTCCTTCCAAAGTGAAATTGTGCTTAAATGACCTCTATTATTGCCCATGCTTACTGCCCATTTCTAATCAATCAAACTACTGTAATGCGGATAATATGTAATTATTTATAGCATGCTTTCTGAAGTGAACAAAAGAATCTTGCTGTATCGCAGAAAAGGCCTATTTAGTTGGGCCTCCTGTGTCCTAGATTGGCCAGCAAGATGCATTTGGTAGCTTGCTACATATTACAAGAGGAGTTCATACGTATATATTACCTAAATACATCTTACAATAAACCCGTATGATAGCACTGTATTAAACTTTTATGTCCTTTGGGGGAGAAAGAGGATGGCAGTTTCAAAATAGGTTCCATACACTACCTAGGAATTTCATTTCAAAACAATATGCAGTCTATCAATCCCTAATTTATCTGTAAAAGACTGAAATAATGTGAAGAAGTAACAAACAAATGGACCAACACTACTGCATACGGAAAAGGATTTGAGGAATCCTTGGTACTCTCTGAGCTTGGTTGTTTTCTTGCAGATGTTTCATTACCCAACAGCACTGATGACGTTACCTAGTTTGGGTAATGAAATGTCTACAAGAAAACAACCAAGCTCAGAGACCACCAAGGACCCCTCATTTCAAACCTGACCTACAAATATTCTCCTTTATTGGAAAAGGATTTCAACTTGTAATCATTCTCCCAATGCTATATTTCTACTTTCTCCCAACCTGGATGCGGACTTAAAATTCAGGATAGTTGGTAAGTCTCTTAATCCATGTTCTATGGCATCCTTAAAGGGTGGGAAGAAGATGGGGGTTTGTGTGATCTTCTCTTTCCAGCGTATTTGTTGGCTTTACATTCGGCAACATGCCTTGAACGGAATGGAGCAAATTTCATTATTCTGACTCAGTTCTTTCTCCAATGGTTTCTGAGTCTTCTTTCAAAGTGGAATGTCCTTTTATCATTTAAATAAATACATTTACAGCAGAAACAAGAATGTGTGGCACAGGCCATCAGCTTCTTGCTGACATAAACAGGATCCAGACACAGAATGGAGACAATTAATACATTTTTATATAATCTTTGCATACACATATATACACGTAAGCTTCCAAAAAGCTAATTGAATTATTGTTAACCATTTCCAGAGTACAAATGAAGACAAGATTTTTTGTGTTGCAAAATATGCAGAAAGTTAACTACGTTAAATATAAACCCATAACGAAAAAAGTTTACAAAACAGCCTATAGTACCAGAAAGTTCTTTTAAACTTTTGATTTAATTTATATTTTACATTCAGCTAATTTCACAAGAGAGCCAGTTTGTTCTAGTGGTTAAAGCACCAAACTAGAAACCAGAAGATTGTGAATTCTAGTTCCATCTTGGGCATGAAAGCCAGCTAGATGATTTTGGGCCAGTCACATTCTTCCCGATGTCAGGTCTGGGCAACAAGCCAATAGGTCAATTCCTGCCACAATCAATGGAACAACAGTTGGTTGATTTGATAAAAGAAACAAAAGGGTACCCTGCATATGTGGGAAAACACTAGGAAGGAAAAAAAATAAAGGCATTTATGAAATAATAATAGTAGTAGGAGAAAATGGAGGTGGTTTATTGTTAGCTCTTTAATTCATTTTGAGAGTGGCCTACAGACCCAAATTTTCTCCAGATTTGATCTTTCAATTTTTAGAGTTTACAAGCTAAAAGCAGAGAGGAATGCCTAATTCTGACATTACAATAAATATGGGAATTGGATCAAGCCATGGGATCCTGCAGCACTCTCTCACTGGTATACAAATTAAAAACTTCGGGGACCATGGA
>NW_015386817.1:630838-635790 GCF_001527695.2 Protobothrops mucrosquamatus
GGTCCACACATTTTTATTAACCAGATGAGATTTCTATATCTACTTGACCCTTTTCTTGGGAATGTGGGTCTTCTCCTTGGTGTTGTGCTTTAAGGGTGTGAGATTATCCAGAAATTATCATCAGAGTTTCAAATTCAGAAGGGAATGGCCTTTCTTTTTGTGTCAAGCTTTTAGGCATCTTTAAAATCCTGTACAACTGTACCACACATGTCTCCCTCTAGGTTTGTTATTATATTTGTGTTATAATTTTAACAGAGGTGGGTGCAATGGCTCAGCAATTAAAGATGCTGAGTTTGTCAGCTGGAAAGCTAACAGCTTGGGTTCGAGACCCGAGCGCTGCACAACAGGGTGACCTCCTGTTATTTGTCCCAGTTCCTGCCCACCTACCAGTTTGAAAGCATGCAAATGTGAGTAGATAAATAGGTACCACTTCAGTAGAAGGTAACAGTGAGCCTCAATGAATAATCAGGCTGGCCACATGACCGTGGAAATGTCTTCAGAAAATGCTGGCTCACTCAGTAAGAAACAGAGATGAGCACTGCCCTCTAGAATCAGACATGACTGGAAAGGGGAAACCTTGACCTTTTAACGGAAAAGGAGGAAGAGGATGTCTCCAAAGAGAGAATCAGAAGCCTTTTTGCATACTGTCTATGTATAAATGAAAAACGTAAGGTTGTAGCCTAGCTGTGAATGCATCTGAGATTATCCTTGTTCTTGGTGGCCCTGATGCTAATCACCAGCCTATTGTTTGAATTTGCTATGTTAGCCAAATAAGTGAGAAATAATCTTCTGGCTACAACAAGAGAAGAAACCCATAGTGTGTTCTGTTTATGGCTTTTGTTTGTAACCACAGTCATGGCTAACTATATTAAAGTTGCCCTGTCATTCAAACATTGTTATTAAGAGAGCCCTTAATATTTTTTTATTTATTATGGAAGTATGAAATACTGACGATCATTTGTGTAACATTTGGCTGTTCAGTTCCTAGGAAAGGTAGACCAATCGGACTATTTCCATTTTTTTCAGTTTCTACACATGGTCCCATTTTTCTGTGTTCATCTCTCATTTTCTTCCAGTCCTCATAAAAAAAAAGGCATTTAGCATTTTTAACCACAAATTACGCATTTCCAAATATATTTTATCTCAAAGTACACAATTCTAAGCATATTTTACTCTAAATCTATATTTTGTACACTCCTTAGTAGGTTTTCCATGCCAAAAATGGCATCACAAAATTCAGAGAGGCATAAAATCCAAACAATTATTGAGTTCCCATCCGTAGATTTGTCTGAGGGTGCAGATGATCTTGGCTTGATTTGAACTGTGGGTTAGATTAAATCCTCAATCCCTATTTATCACAGAACTGTGACTGGCTGTGGTTTAATAACACTACATCTCATGATAAAGATGAAACTACCACTATTACTTTCAAAATAATAGAGAAATGAAGCATATTATATATTTCACACTATAATTTTTTCTATGGGGAATTTTTTAGCTTTATGTATGTTTTAAAATGTGCAGAGTAGTATCCTGCAGAAATTAATCAATCTCCAGCCTTCTGATATCAATAGCGACAAAATTAAGCAAAGGAGTAACTCTCCTAAAACCTGTCAAATATAATAGGACAGCTTCTAATCATTATACTTTTTCAAGGAACTTTTTTTTTCAAAAAAACAACAACGACAAGTTGTAAGCTTGCAACATTACTCCACTTTCAGGTGCACATACACATACACATACATACATATATATAACTCTAAAAAACATTTATTATTTTTTTTCCAAAATAAAGCTAAAACCTGGTTTGCCAACTCTATTATCCTGCCTCCACTAAGTTTGTTAAGAATTATAGACTAGTATCTTCAACAACAACAGATTGCAAATATTCCACATCAAATTACAAAATATATTATAACTAAAATGGGAATAAGCGGACTCATTTCATTTAGAAGCCTTGATAAGATTTTAATACATAACTGGAAATATGCATGGCATAAACTCCTGGGAATATGTAAAATCTGACTTCTGAACAGGGTGATGAGATGGCAGCTAACCAGATCAGTTGAAATGGTAGTTATACATATTCCACAGGATATAATCCAAAAGCCACTGAGATTTCTATCCAACAAAAACATAACATTTTAGAGTGCAGGATTTATCTGCCTTAATTTAATTTGCCAAATATTGACAAAAGCACTTGTTTTGTTACCTTTGATCATTAATACTGTAAAACAAGCTTTCACTTTAGCCTGTTCAAGCAATATCCTTTAGCTAAACTAAGAATGATTCTTCCTATTATAGAGGAATGTCTACAGTTTAATACTCCCACAATAAGCAAAAATGAAATTGATCCAGAAGACAGCTCAGATGACTGCAAAGATGTTGCTTCTGTCTTTCAAGCATAGAAATTTCAACAGACTTAAGAGCAGAACTATGTCCATACAGACTTGGCAGTCACCTGAAGATTAGAAAACAAGAAAAGCACCAAGCTGCAGTACAATACATTTGTTATCTCAAGAAATACACTTGATGTTGCTGTCCAAATGCCTTAGGATACCTGTTCAAAAAAATAAAAACATGACCTGATTTCAAGCTGCCAAATGCTTATCAATCACTCCCGTATAGGATTCATGAGGATGATGATGTGACATTCAGTTGGTGTCCACTCCTAATGACTGCACAGATTCTTTTTTATCCCAGGAAGATCAATCCACAACTTGATCTTTCAGATGTTCCAACAGTACATCTGAAGAATTCTGAGAGTTGAAATCCACAACTCTTAAACTTGCCAAGATTGGACACCCCTTCATTGGCATGTCTAAGACTTACTGATGAACTTTCTTATTTCTTCTTTCCACTGAACCCCAATGGTTGTGAGTTGAGGGATACCTATACTATATGTAAGTATATGTGAACATAGTTCACTTCTTAGGTTTGTAGCAAATTCCTATGCTTCAAAGACAAAAGCAACATCATTGCAGTCTCATAGCTGTGCACATTTTTGAGCTGTCATTTGGATCAATTTCATGACTGCTTTAGGCCTTTTGCAGTTAAACACTCATAAGAGCACCATGCCCACTCTCAAGCTGTAAATCTGGTGAATATTATTTCACAGCACCATCTATTTCCCAAGTAGTGTTGAGTCTAATTTGGATGTTATGTAAGAACTTGGAAAACCCTGAGTTTAAATTCCCTGCTGAGGTTTGAATTTTTCTCTGCCTGCTCTCATGTACTGACTGTACTATGTTAAAGAGTGGTTGTGTGAACAGCAGGGAATAGTCCAATGAAAGACACTATGAACTCTTTTGAAAAAGGAGTAGGATATGATGAAAAGCCAATTTGGGCATGCCTACCTCGGCTTAATGACTAGAGTTAGGTGCAAACTCTTTGCCTGACCTTAGTCTTCCCCTTTTTCCTTCTCGGATATGGTACATGACAAGCAGTAGAGAAAAATTTTAAATCAGCAAAGAACATGTAGGACATTGTCAGTTTACCAGTTTTCTTTAGAAGAGGTGAGTTATTACGCTGAAATAGGTACATCCCAATGGAGCCAGTGATACTGTTGCCATAGCAGGCTCAATTGGTGATGGGGTTTCCATGTACTAGGGAAACGTCAAGAAAGTAAATCTATGTCCTGGGGATTAAACAAGTCCTAAATTGCCCAATTATGAAAAAGGATAACTACCATATTGGTCATATTGTAGAGACATCTAATTCTCGGTTGTTTGCATCCCTTCAGTGTACATTAAGTTGCTTTCCAGGCAAGGATAAACAAACTAAGAAAATCCCCTTAGATATTTTCCCAGTGTTCAACAGGAGTAGATAAGGTGTGTTCCTACAGATGAATTGCAATTGCCGCCTGCTATAGTCAGCATGGCCAGTGAGAACTACATTCCTAGAGTACCTGGAGGAACACATCTTGCCTACCGTACAGATCTAGATCTGTATCATGTAATTCTACTTGGTGTAGAAATGTGTACAACAAAAATGTTATTCCTAAAGATATGATAGGTTCAAATGAGATGCATAATAAGGCATGTTTAATGCATTTGATTGTATTAGTGCCGCAGTCTTGGATGTCACTGTGACACAAAGGAATTGACATAGTAGTGTGTCTTTTTGACATAGTAATGTGTACACCCTTTTGACATAGTAATGTGTACATAGATTGAAAGCCCCTTTTTAGTACACATTTTATGGTGATTTGATTTGATGATGGGTGCACTTTAGACTGTGAGATATGTTTTATTCGTCAGAGCAATGGAGTACACGGGAGAAGACATTGCCTGTTCCAATCTTCATAGTTAGGAACCCCCAATCTGCATCTCCTATTTTGTCTCTGTCTTAATCTCCCTTGACTCTCACCTCTTGAAATTGAGAAATATTTTTTGAGTTGTGAACAACCTTTGCAGCCACAGAGCAGAGAAATTAAATGCAGCAGCAGTTGTAATGTTCTAGATTATGTTTTGCCAGATGTTTTATTTTTCTTTAGGTTAGCATCCTACTTTGCTACTCATGTTAAACGGTGTGGGAGGAAAAGAGAATACAAGGCACACTGATATTAGCAGAGAAGTAAAATGCTTCCCTTTGTGTGCCCATACACATAAAAGAGTGACCATGTCATTTTATAAGCATGTCTGGTGAGTAGTGATATAAATTGATTTTGAAAATTAAGTAGTATTACAAAAACATGTGGAATGTTACACAAACAAAAGTGCCCTGCCTTACACTCACTCGGTTCAATTTTGTCCCTGATGGATTTTCTTGGTAGCCTTTATTTTATACTACCCTCTACTTTCCCTTCTTCTGTATTGATGCATTTTGGCAACTTTTGGCCTAACCTTTTCTGATACTATCTGCACATATCATAAAGCAGAATAATTAGACTTCTTTATTTGAGTTCTGAAACCTAAATTTATTTTATTTATTCAGCTACATATTTTAGCTAT
>NW_015386817.1:636161-643976 GCF_001527695.2 Protobothrops mucrosquamatus
ATGGAAGCCTGACTCAACCTTGAGCCCCATCAGGATCAAACACCAGGCTGTGGGCAAAGTTTGCCTGCAATACTGCAATTTAACCACTGCGCCATCAGGGCTTACTTATTGATGGTCTCTAGCAAGTCACCCTCATACTACCAGGGACAAGAGCTGTGATTTGAGGGAATATGGAATCCCCACCCACTTCTAGAAAGTGTTTATTATCCCATGAATTCTTGAACCAGGAGAAAGCTGACAAGGCTTCCTGACATTACTAGCCCTTTTCCCATTAGATGAGCAGACAGTAAGAGGCTTCAGCAGCTAATTGATGCTTTGGAGATGTGTCCTGTGCTATCTGGGTTTGGCAATAAGTTCAGATTGGAATTTTAACCAATTGTTCTAAAATTAAAAGCGCAAGCTTTAAATTAGTAACAAGTTCACAACAGAAATGTTTGAAAGCTATGTTCATCTTGATAATCTAATGAACCTTACTTGACTTGATATGTGTCTGTGGAAAAGTAATATAAATATTATGTCTCATGCATTTACAACCTAGCCCCCCTAAAATGGTGTTAGGACTTCAGTTCCAAAAATTCCCAGCTACCACAGTTGAAGAATTTGAAGTCCTAACACATCTAGAGGTTGCAAAATATTGACATTACAAAGCTACCTCCACCCAGCTGTGCACCTGACCACTGAGGTTTCCCTTTCTTAAAAATGCAAATGGAAAATCAATTAACTGAACAAACTGGGGATATGTGCATGGTCTAGATTAGGGGTGTCAAACTGCCGGCCCGCAGGTCGGACACATCACGTGAAAGCCGCGCCCACCCCATTGCCAGCAATGGCAAAACCAGCCCGATACTTTACACGACGTTGTGAGTTTGATATGTCTGGTCCTCTTATACATTGTAATAAGGAAAATACAAGTAGGCTTCAAAATTATTTAAATAGGTACAAAATTAATGCATTTAGCCAGCAGACAAAATCCCTGCCAAAACAAGAAAACTGTATTATTCGTATTACAATTTACATTCTATTGATGTTCATTTTAACTACAAAAAAAATTCTGGAAAAGGTTTGGGCAAGATGTTGAGAAATATGTTAGCAATTGTACTGGATAGCTGAGCCTGCAAAGTACAACTAGTCCTCGACTTATGACCACAACTGAGCCCAAACCTCTGTTGCTAAGTGAGACATTTGTTAAGTGAGTTTTACTCCCTTTTATGACCTTTCTTGCCACAGTTGTTAAGTGAATCACTGCACTTGTTAAGTTAGCAACACGGCTGTTAAGTGAATCTGGCTTGCCCATCAACTTTGCTTGTCAGGTCACAAAAGGTGATCACATGACCCCGGGACACTGTAACTGTCATAGTTGCTAAGAACCTGAATTTTGAGCACATATCCATGGGGATGTTTTAAGTGTGAAAAACCATCACAAGTTACCTTTTTCAGGGCCATTTTTAACTTGAGTGGTCACTAAATGAACTGTTTAAGTCAAGGACTACCTATAGAATGCTGGAGGCTCCACAGCTATATCCCAGAAGCGCTCCAGATCTTTGCTTCTGCCTCCTATTCTTATTCTACTACCACCATCTCTCTTCCAAAGATTCTTCATTTAGTAGCCGTCTGTCAACCTTAGTATGCAAGAGTGATTGGGCTTTCATGACCAGTGACACTATTCTGGCAATTAAAAGGTCAAAATGCAGAAGGAAGATACCTAACTACCCACCTACCTAACTCTTGGCCTTGTAGCATGTAGACATAGCAATAGCACTTAAGACTTATATACCGCTTCACGGTGCTTTACAGCCCTCTCTAAGTGGTTTTACAGAGTCAGCATATTGCCCCCAACAATCTGGGTCCTCATTTTACCAACCTTGGAAGGATGGAAGGCTGAGTCAACCTTGAGCCGGTGAGAATTGAACTCCTGGAGTAAGCATGAGTTAGCTTGCAGTACTGCATTCTAACCACTGCACCACCACAGCTCTAGCATCTACAGCAGAGGTCACCAACCTTTTCATGCTGGCAGCCCGGAGGGAAAGGGAGCAGCTGTGAAAGTTGTGCACGCGCAAACGTGCTCACACGCAAATGGGATTGCGCGCACCTGCACGGGGCTAGGAGCCGTTTGCGCAGGCACTAGCTACCGCCGCTAGCACCACACGCATGCACATGTGCAAACAGGCTGTGCAACCTGCACGGCACTAGCGGCCGTTTGTGCATGCACCCAGGTGATAACCATTGCTTCTGCTAGAACTGCGCTGATGCGCAAACAGGCCATGTAACCCACGCACGCTAGCAGCCCCGTTTGTGTATGTGCGCAGGCGCTAGCCACTTCTGCTAGTCCCGTGCGCATGCGCAAATGGATCTGCGGGCTCTAGCGTGGGTGGGGGTGTTCCGCAGCCCATAGGCCACGCCCCGGCAGTGGGCCACGGACCATAGGTTGGGGACCCCTGATCTACAGGATTCAGCTCCTCTTTCCATTCGGATACAAAGTCTTCATGAATTTTTTTTTAATCTCCCATCGGATAGAATAGTGAACTTAATCTCATTCTGTACATGAAGCTGCACATTTCTCTCCCTGGAGAGTGTACATTATGATCAACTTGCAATCTAGCAAGGAGGTTACATTCATAAGAATAATCTATAAACTCATACAACTTGAATTTTCAGAATTGTTTATGTTGAGGAAAAAATTACAATCTTTGCTTTCAGATTAATTTTAATAATGGACTAAAATCATTTTTAAAAGCCAGTTCGCATATCTATTTGCCTATGATATAATTTCATCCTGGATTTTAGAAACTAAGAATATTTTTTTAAATGGAAACTAAATTTTTAGAGTCAGACAGGTAGAAAAGTGTTCCAGGTCCTTTTACATGCACTTGGGATTTACAAGACATCAATTTAACATTTCTTTTTCATTTTGTGTCTAAAACGCAAACACCAACTGCACCCAAAATGTATCAAATTCTCAGTTCCTGAAGCAAGGTAATATCTAACGTGATTTCTTGACCCACTTCCTGCTAATATAACCAAATTATCTAATTTTAAGATTTTTCTTGTTGTGTACCATGTCCAAATCCCTGTTAAAACCTCAAATGGAATCGCACACACACTTTCTCTGGTATGCCTTTTAGACATAAACATGTTTCAATTTTGTAAAATTATCTGCTGTTTCCCCTTGAGTCAAATCAAGGGCTACCAGCCTATTTTTTCCGAGCACATTTTTTTTCTCAAGAGACTACAAGACAAGCCACAATTTTTCAAAACTCTGGCATATTGGCTNGGAGGAGATGGATTGTTTATAATAGAGTTTGTGGAGTTAGAGAAATTAATATTCGTTTACTTATATCTGAATATTAGCCTGGGATTTGGTTTGGGAAGTCCGGGGGGGTGGGATATAATATTGTGTAATAATATTGTGTAATACTGGTGTTGTTTTTTTTATGATGAAAACAATAAAAATTTTATATTGAAAAAAAGAAAAACTTAAGGTTGTAGCCTAGCTGTGAATGCATCTGAGATTATCCTTGTTCTTGGTGGCCCTGATGCTAATCACCAGCCTATTGTTTGAATTTGCTATGTTAGCCAAATAAGTGAGAAATAATCTTCTGGCTACAACAAGAGAAGAAACCCATAGTGCGTTCTGTTTATGGCTTTTGTTTGTAACCACAGTCATGGCTAACTATATTAAAGTTGCCCTGTCATTCAAACATTGTTATTAAGAGAGCCCTTAATATTTTTTTATTTATTATGGAAGTATGAAATACTGACGATCATTTGTGTAACATTTGGCTGCTCAGTTCCTAGGAAAGATAGACTGATCAGACTATTTCTATTTTTCTCAGTTTCTACACATGGTCCCATTTTTCTGTGTTCATCTCTCATTTTCTTCCAGTCCTCACTAAAAAAAAGGCATTTAGCATTTTTAACCACAAATTACGCATTTCCAAATATATTTTATATCAAAGTACACAATTCTAAGCATATTTTACTCTAAATCTATATTTTGTACACTCTTTAGTAGGTTTTCCATGCCAAAAATGGCATCACAAAATTCAGAGAGGCATAAAATCCAAACAATTATTGAGTTCCCATCCATAGATTTGTCTGAGGGTGCAGATGATCTTGGCTTGATTTGAACTGTGGGTTAGATTAAATCCTCAATCCCTATTTATCACAGAACTATGACTGGCTGTGGTTTAATAACACTACATCTCATGATAAAGATGAAACTACCACTATTACTTTCAAAATAATAGAGAAATGAAGCATATTATATATTTCACACTATACTTTTTCTATGGGGAATTTTTTAGCTTTATGTATGTTTTAAAATGTGCAGAGTAGAGTATCCTGCAGAAATTAATCAATTTCCAGCCTTCTGATATCAATAGCGACAAAATTAAGCAAAGGAGTAACTCTCCTAAAACCTGTCAAATATAATAGGACAGCTTCTAATCATTATACCTTTTCAAGGAACTTTTTATTTCAAAAAAACGACAAGTTGTAAGCTTGCAACATTACTCCACTTTCAGGTGCATGTGTGTGTGTGTATACACACACACACATATACATACATACATACATACATATATATAACTCTAAAAAACATTTATTATTTTTTTTCCAAAATAAAGCTAAAACCTGGTTTGCCAACTCTATTATCCTGCCTCCACTAAGTTTGTTCAGAATTATAGACTAGTATCTTCAACAACAACAACAACAACAACAGATTGCAAATATTCCACATCAAATTACAAAATATATTATAACTAAAATGGGAATAAGCAGACTCATTTCATTTAGAAGCCTTGATAAGATTTTAATACATAACTGGAAATATGCATGGCATAAACTCCTGGGAATATGTAAAATCTGACTTCTGAACAGGGTGATGAGATGGTAGCTAACCAGATCAGTTGAATTGGTAGTTATACATATTCCACAGGATATAATCCAAAAGCCACTGAGATTTCTATCCAACAAAAACATAACATTTTAGAGTGCAAGATTTATCTGCCTTAATTTAATTTGCCAAATATTGACAAAAGCACTTGTTTTGTTACCTTTGATCATTAATACTGTAAAACAAGCTTTTACTTTAGCCTGTTCAAGCAATATCCTTTAGCTAAACTAAGAATGATTCTTCCTATTATAGAGGAATGTCTACAGTTTAATACTCCCACAATAAGCAAAAATGAAATTGATCCAGAAGACAGCTCAGATGACTGCAAAGATGTTGCTTCTGTCTTTCAAGCATAGAAATTTCAACAGACTTAAGAGCAGAACAAGAGCAGAACTATGTCCATATAGACTTGGCAGTCACCTGAAGATTAGAAAACAAGAAAAGCACCAAGCTGCAGTACAATACATTTGTTATCTCAAGAAATACACTTGATGTTGCTGTCCAAATGCCTTAGGATACCTGTTCAAAAAAATAAAAACATGACCTGATTTCAAGCTGCCAAATGCTTATCACTCCCGTATAGGATTCATGAGGATGATGATGTGACATTCAGTTGGTGTCCACTCCTAATGACTGCACAGATTCTTTTTTATCCCAGGAAGATCAATCCACAACTTGGTCTTTCAGATGTTCCAACAATACATCTGAAGAATTTTGAGAGCTGAAATCCACAACTCTTAAACTTGCCAAGGTTGGACACCCCTTCATTGGCATGTCTAAGACTTACTGATGAACTTTCTTATTTCTTCTTTCCACTGAACCCCAATGGTTGTGAGTTGAGGGATACCTATACTATATGTAAGTATATGTGAACATAGTTCACTTCTTAGGTTTGTAGCAAATTCCTATGCTTCAAAGACAAAAGCAACATCATTGCAGTCTCATAGCTGTGCACATTTTTGAGCTGTCATTTGGATCAATTTCATGACTGCTTTAGGCCTTTTGCAGTTAAACACTCATAAGAGCACCATGCCCACTCTCAAGCTGTAAATCTGGTGAATATTATTTCACAGCACCATCTATTTCCCAAGTAGTGTTGAGTCTAATTTGGGTGTTATGTAAGAGCTTGGAAAACCCTGAGTTTAAATTCCCTGCTGAGGTTTGAATTTTTCTCTGCTTGCTCTCATGTACTGACTGTACTATGTTAAAGAGTGGTTGTGTGAACAGCAGGGAATAGTCCAATGAAAGACACTATGAACTCTTTTGAAAAAGGAGTAGGATATGATGAAAAGCCAATCTGGGCATCCCTACCTCGGCTTAATGACTAGAGTTAGGTGCAAACTCTTTGCCTGACCTTAGTCTTCCCCTTTTTCCTTCTCGGATATGGTACATGACAAGCAGTAGAGAAAAATTTTAAATCAGCAAAGAACATGTAGGACATTGTCAGTTAACCAGTTTTCTTTAGAAGAGGTGAGTTATTAAGCTGAAATAGGTACATCCCAATGGAGCCAGTGATACTGTTGCCATAGCAGGCTCAATTGGTGATGGGGTTTCCATGTACTAGGGAAACGTCAAGAAAGTAAATCTATGTCCTGGGGATTAAACAAGTCCTAAATTGCCCAATTATAAAGAAGGATAACTACCATATTGGTCATATTGTAGAAACATCTAATTCTCGGTTGTTTGCATCCCTTCAGTGTACATTAAGTTGCTTTCCAGGCAAGGATAAACAAACTAAGAAAATCCCCTTAGATATTTTCCCAGTGTTCAACAGGAGTAGATAAGGTGTGTTCCTACAGATGAATTGCAGTTGCCGCCTGCTATAGTCAGCATGGCCAGTGAGAACTACATTCCTAGAGTACCTGGAGGAACACATCTTGCCTACCGTACAGATCTAGATCTGTATCATGTAATTCTACTTGGTGTAGAAATGTGTACAACAAAAATGTTATTCCTAAAGATATGATAGGTTCAAATGAGATGCATAATAAGACATGTTTAATGCATTTGATTGTATTAGTGCCGCAGTCTTGGTTGTCACTGTGACACAAAGGAATTGACATAGTAGTGTGTCTTTTTGACATAGTAATGTGTACATACTAATGTGTACACCCTTTTGACATAGTAATGTGTACATAGATTGAAAGCCCCTTTTTAGTACACATTTTATGGTGATTTGACTTGATGATGGGTGCACTTTAGACTGTGAGATATGTTTTATTCGTCAGAGCAATGGAGTACACGGGAGAAGACATTGCCTGTTCCAATCTTCATAGTTAGGAACCCCCAATCTGCATCTCCTATTTTGTCTCTGCCTTAATCTCCCTTGACTCTCACCTCTTGAAATTGAGAAATATGTTTTGAGTTGTGAACAACCTTTGCAGCCACAGAGCAGAGAAATTAAATGCAGCAGCAGTTGTAATGTTCTAGATTATGTTTTGCCAGATGTTTTATTTTTCTTTAGGTTAGCATCCTATTTTGCTACTCATGTTAAAAGGTGTGGGAGGAAAAGAGAATACAAGGCACACTGATATTAGCAGAGAAGTAAAATGCTTCCCTTTGTGTGCCCATACACATAAAAGAGTGACCATGTCATTTTATAAGCATGTCTGGTGAGTAGTGATATAAATTGATTTTGAAAATTAAGTAGTATTACAAAAACATGTGGAATGTTACACAAACAAAAGTGCCCTGCCTTACACTCACTCGGTTCAATTTTGTTCCTGATGGATTTTCTTGGTAGCCTTTATTTTATACTACCCTCTACTTTCCCTTCTTCTGTATTGATGCATTTTGGCAACTTTTGGCCTAACCTTTTCTGATACTATCTGCACATATCATAAAGCAGAATAATTAGACTTCTTTATTTGAGTTCTGAAACCTAAATTTATTTTATTTATTCAGCTACATATTTTAGCTAT
>NW_015386817.1:644493-663119 GCF_001527695.2 Protobothrops mucrosquamatus
GGACCCCATTTGGGGTCGATCGACCATTTCACGGGGGTCGCCAAGCAAGGCTGTCCGCCATTTTTTTTGTCCATTTTTTCCCCTTTTCCGGCGGGTGCCTTACCTCCCTTGGGCTGGGCCAGCTGGTGGTCGGCCTGCTCCGTCTCTGCCGCTTGCCAGCTACGCCTCGGCCGGCGCAGGGGGCGGAACCACGCATGCGCAGCGCTCCCGGGCAGGGAAAGTCCTTGACTTACGACTGGTTGGGTAGTCCTCGACTTACGACCGGTTGGGTAGTCCTCGACTTACGACCGGTTTAGTTCTCGACTTACGACCGGTTGGGGTCACGGCATTAAAAAGGTTGAGAACCACTGAGCTAATTGATGCTTTGGAGATGTGTCCTGTGCTATCTGGGTTTGGCAATAAGTTCAGATTGGAATTTTAACCAATTGTTCTAAAATTAAAAGCGCAAGCTTTAAATTAGTAACAAGTTCACAACAGAAATGTTTGAAAGCTATGTTCATCTTGATAATCTAATGAACCTTACTTGACTTGATATGTGTCTGTGGAAAAGTAATATAAATATTATGTCTCATGCATTTACAACCTAGCACCTTAAAATGGTGTTAGGACTTCCATTCCAAAAATTCCCAGCTACCACAGTCGAAGAATTTGAAGTCCTGACACATCTAGAGGTTGCAAAATATTGACATTACAAAGCTACCTCCACCCAGCTGTGTACCTGACCACTGAGGTTTCCCTTTCTTAAAAATGCAAATGGAAAAGCAATTAACTGAACAAACTGGGGATATGTGCATGGTCTAGATTAGGGGTGTCAAACTGCCGGCCCGCAGGTTGGACACGTCACGTGAAAGCCGCGCCCACCCCATTGCCAGCAATGGCAAAACCGGCCCAATACATTGCGCGACGTCACGTGACGTCGCGAGTTTGACATGTCTGGTCCTCTTATACATTGTAATAAGGGAAATACAAGTAGGCTTCAAAATTATTTAAATAGGTACAAAATTAATGCATTTAGCCAGCAGACAAAATCCCTGCCAAAACAAGAAAACTGTATTATTCATATTACAATTCACATTCTATTGATGTTCATTTTAACTGCAAAAAAAATTCTGGAAAAGGATTGGGCAAGATGTTGAGAAATATGTTAGCAATTGTACTGGATAGCTGAGCCTGCAAAGTACAACTAGTCCTCGACTTATGACCACAACTGAGCCCAAACCTCTGTTGCTAAGTGAGACATTTGTTAAGTGAGTTTTACTCCCTTTTATGACCTTTCTTGCCACAGTTGTTAAGTGAATCACTGCACTTGTTAAGTTAGCAACACGGCTGTTAAGTGAATCTGGATTCCCCATCAACTTTGCTTGTCAGGTCACAAAAGGTGATCACATGACCCCGGGACACTATAACTGTCATAGTTGCTAAGAACCTGAATTTTGAGCACATATCCATGGGGATGTTTTAAGTGTGGAAAACCATCACAAGTTACCTTTTTCAGGGCCATTTTAACTTGAGTGGTCACTAAATGAACTGTTTTAAGTCAAGGACTACCTATAGAATGCTGGAGGCTCCACAGCTATATCCCAGAAGCGCTCCAGGTCTTTGCTTCTGCCTCCTATTTTTATTCTACTGCCACCATCTCTCTTCCAAAGATTCTTCATTTAGTAGCCGTCCGTCAACCTTAGTATGCAAGAGTGATAGGGCTCTCATGACCAGTGACACTATTCTGGCAATTAAAAGGTCAAAATGCAGAAGGAAGATACCTAACTACCCACCTACCTAACTCTTGGCCTTGTAGCATGTAGACATAGCAATAGCACTTAAGACTTATATACCGCTTCACGGTGCTTTACAGCCCTCTCTAAGTGGTTTTACAGAGTCAGCATATTGCCCCCAACAATCTGGGTCCTCATTTTACCAACCTTGGAAGGATGGAAGGCTGAGTCAACCTTGAGCCGGTGAGAATTGAACTCCTGGAGTGAGCAGTGAGTTAGCTTGCAGTACTGCATTCTAACCATTGCACCACCACGGCTCTAGCATCTACAGCAGAGGTCACCAACCTTTTCATGCTGGCAGCCCGGAGGGAAAGGGAGCAGCTGTGAAAGTTGGGCATGCGCGAACATGCTCACACGCGAATGGGGTCGCGCGCACCTGCACGGGGCTAGCATCCCTGTTTGCGCAGGCACTAGCTACCGCCATTAGCACCACACACATGCACATGTGCAAACAGGCTGTGCAACCTGCACGGCACTAGCGGCCGTTTGTGCATGCACGCAGGCAATAGCCATCGCCTCTGCTAGAACTGCGCTGATGCACAAACAGGCCATGTAACCCATGCACGCTAGCAGCCCCGTTTGTGCATGTACGCAGGCGCTAGCCACTTCTGCTAGCCCTGTGCGCATGCGCAAATGGGTCTGCGGGCTCTAGCGCGGGTGGGGGTGTTCTGCAGCCCGTAGGCCACGGCCCGGCAGTGGGCCACGGACCATAGTTTGGGGACCCCTGATCTACAGGATTCAGCTTCTCTTTCCATTCGGATACAAAGTCTTCATGAATTTTTTTTTAATCTCCCATCAGATAGAATAGTGAACTTAATCTCATTCTGTACATGAAGCTGCACATTTCTCTTCCTGGAGAGTGTACATTATGATCAACTTGCAATCTAGCAAGGAGGTTACATTCATAAGAATAATCTATAAACTCATACAACTTAAATTTTCAGAATTGTTTATGTTGAGGAAAAAATTATAATCTTTGCTTTCAGAATAATTTTAAGAATGGAGTAAAATCATTTTTAAAAGCCAGTTCGCATATCTATTTGCCTATGATATAATTTCATCCTGGATATTAGAAACTAAGAATATTTTTTTTTAATGGAAACTAAATCTTTAGAGTCAGACAGGTAGAAAAGTGTTCCACGTCCTTTTACATGCACTTGGGATTTACAAGACATCAATTTAACATTTCTTTTTCATTTTGTGTCTAAAACGCAAACACCAACTGCACCAAAAATGTATCAAATTCTCAGTTCCTGAAGCAAGGTAATATCTAACGCGATTTCTTGATCCACTTCCTGCTAATATAACCAAATTATCTAATTTTAAGATTTTTCTTGTTGTGTACCATGTCCAAATCCCTCTTAAAACCTCAAATGGAATCGCACACACACTTTCTCTGGTATGCCTTTTAGACATAAACATGTTTCAATTTTGTAAAATTATCTGCTGTTTCCCCTTGAGTCAAATCAAGGGCTACCAGCCTATTTTTTCCGAGCACATTTTTTTTCTCAAGAGACTACAAGACAAGCCACAATTTTTCAAAACTCTGGCATATTGGCTTTCTCAGTAATAAATTACACATCGTTAGCAATTCAGTTACTTTTACTTCTTTTGTTCTTTATTAAGTTGGATCAATGCCATCTGGTTCTACTGATTTATTACTAGTTACCTTTATTTTCACCTGTAAGGCCTCCTATATCAACCAGTCTGGATACCAGAACTTCTGCTTATATTCCTAGAAAAACAACCCAGGAACCCACCCAGGGGTGGAATCCAATTATGGCTGATTACTTTAAGAGCCATTCCTTTCCAGTTTCAATTTCACCAGGTGCAATGAGAAGACCAAAAGACTTTTTAAAGCCTACCTCCCAAACAAAGAGCATTTACTTGATGCTGAAATAAACTGCCCCAAAATAAATTTGGCATAAATAGAACCCTGTAATAGAGGAATGAAAATCTATGCAAGTTTAATCTGGGCCTAATGAAAATCTACTGTAATTTGCAATATTGTGAGCAGTAAAACATATATCTCTTTCTTACCATTACTTCTTTTTCAACCCCTATATCTGGGGTTAATAGACAACCTGGTGTATTTGTTTTCTGAAAACAGAAGTATTACTAATGATTCAGAGACTTACTCCCCAAAGCCCTGCACCCATCTGACCCATCAAGCTTGTTCCCCAAATTCTTCCCCTCCTACAGCTCAAATGGATAAGGAAAGAAGATGTGATCAATCTGTTTCCTTGGCCCCTGCTTGCTACTCAGTGTGGCCTGGAGGAAGACAGCCCCTTTCTTGTATGCCAAAGGAAGTCTGGAAGCAATTGCTCCTTTCTTATATGAGGGCTGTCTTTCTTGGTTCAGAAGACATTGTCTTCCCAGCTTCTGAATGACAACCGACTGGGATATGATAGAGAAGAGGGCCATGGGAAAAGGCAAGGACTTTTCATTATAGCAATGTCATGACATCATTGACGGAGGTACAAAGGACACCTAACTGTTGGTAGGTTGAGTTCCCCCAAGTCCTATTGTTTTTGAACCTGAGATTGTAGGAGATGAGAAAGGGGTCAAACACGTCATCAGTCTCCAGCCCACCTTGAATTCTGTTGACTCTTGCCTAGCACTAATTTGCTTTGACTGTTAATAGTTCAGATTCTTGTACAGAGTTTAAGCTTGCAATAAACTTATATATTCCTTTGAACTGCCTGGACTCCTGATTTCCTGTGCTTAACACAGATGTCTCAAAGCTCCACAGATCAGTATCTCTTCTCTGACATTTTTATCAAGAAGTCCTCAGGGCTGTATGTCACCATCAAGTATGCATAACTGCCCAAGAAAAGCAACTGCTGCCATTACTTCTTACATTTTAAAAATATTTTAAGTAGATTAAGGCCTACCATAGGACCCATTTAAAAGGTTATTAGCTTCTGATACAAGTCTTTTTTCAAAGCAGTAGTCTTATTTAATAATCCAGGGATGATAGAAGTAGAATCTAATAGGCCTGGGGAATATCAAAGTGGAGAAGCTACTAAGTTCCACTTTATTGTGGCATACTGCTTTTCAAAACTGAGGGGGCGGCCTTATCATTTCCCCTCTCCTATTAACATTTAAATGTGCCCACAGAAATCAGAAGCAGCTAATTCTTTACTCAACGTGGTATCCAAGGCATTAAATTTAATAAAATGACCTCAATAAAAGTTAATCAGAAGTGTTTAAATGTATCGGCAATAAAACAAATTTTATGGCTAGCGGAGTCAGTTATCTTCTGTGACAAATTAACTGAGCACTCAAAATGAGATGCATCAGTACCATTTTAGTAATGAAAAATGAATGTGAGTCAAACATAACAGAAGGGACCAACTCATTACTTCCAAAATAGAAACCTCATTTGGACAGGGAAGAATTTGTCTATTTTGATGGTCTTTCATGGCTTAGGAGTCTGCTTAATTCTCCCAGGGAATGGCACTTTGCCCCCTGCACTGAATCAGGAACAATAATCTGATTTCTCTTCACAAATCCAAGTTTCAAACATATGCTATTGCAGCACATTTCACAGATTTGGAAGGCCAGCCAGTCTTTGGGAGACCGTCTTCCTTTAGCTCCAAGTAGAACATAAACTAGAAAAACAGTAGTGAAAAAATGCCATGTCTCTCCAGCTCCAAAGAAAAGACCAGACTCTGCCAAATTTGGCCCTGCACTTCCTAAGCTCTTTGAATGTTCCAAAGATCCAGAAGCTAACCTCTGTATGCAATTTTTCCATTCTAGCGTTGATTCCAACTCAGTTCTACTACTCAAAGCACATCTGGTCTCATTGATTTTTTTTTCATTCTAACGTGTTTCATTTGTGCCAGTCTGACTGGAGAAGCTTAAGGGGCTTTTTTTGTAAAAAAAAAAAAAAAAAAAAAAGCTGAACTTCACCATACCTTATTTAACATAAAAACAGGCCTCTTCGTGAACATCTCTCATTTATGATTATTTGACTAAGTCTCTTGTATGGGTGTGAAAGCTGGACACTAAGAACAACTGATCAAAGAATTGATGCCTTTGAACTGTGGTGCTGATGTTAATTATTGAATACTATGGAGCCAGAACAACCAACAGAGAGGTTCAGAATCATATAAAACCAGAAACATCACTAGAAGCCAAAATCACAAGACTACATCTGATTTACTTTGGCCATGTCACGAGTGCAAAACTTTATTGTAGAAGTATTGATGCTAGGAATGGTTAGTGGAAGAACAACAAGAGGCAAACAAAGATACATAGATGAACATCCAACAACGGAAGGAAGCTGTCTTTGATAGGATAGCATGGAGAACACTTGCCTATAAAGTTGTATAAGACTGAATGGTTAAAGCAACAATAAAATCTCACCTGGTTCCTAAACTTCTAGTGAGAAGCCAGCCTTCAATCAATCAATCAATCAATCAGAATAGAGCTGGAAGGGACCTTTGAGGTCTTTTAGTCCAACCCCCTGTTCAAGCAGGAGACCCTATACCATTTCAGATGACTGTCCAGTCTCTTAAAAAATAACTCCAGTGATGAAGCACCCACAACTTCTGATGGCAAGCTGTTCCACTGGTTAATTGTTCTCACTGTTAGGAAGTTTCTCCTTAATTCCAAGTTGCTTCTCTCCTTGATTAGTTTCCATCCATTGTTTCTTGTCCTGTCCTCTGGTGCTTTTCCAAACCCCCTCCTCTTTGCGGCAGCTTCTCAAATATTGGAATACTGCTATCATGTCCCCCCTACTTCTTTTCTCTGGGATGTAATCTGTCAGGTTCTAGTGATTTATATTAGTCAAAATCAGATAGGTGTTCTCTAACCATTTTCTTGCTCATTTTAATTTTTATTTCTAGTCTGTCTTATACAGTTATGTTTTTGGTAGGTTGGGCTATAGTTTCTTTTTGCATGAAGACTGATGCAAAGAACGAGTTAAGCAGTTCTGCTTTCTCTCTGCTGCTGTTACTTCCTTGCCATCTTTTCTCTTAAGTGGACCTACTGTTTCCTTGACTTTTTTCTTGTTATTTATATGTTGAAAAAAAGTTTTTTTTATTATCTTTGACTTTTGTTGCAAGTCTTCGTTCATACTGAGCCTTTGTTTTCCTGACTTCATCTTTGCAGATTCGGGCTATCTGTTGATACTCTGCCTTAGTTAGGTGTCCCTCTTTCCATTTTTTGTACTTGTCCTTTTTGTCTTTCAGTTTATCATGCAGGTTTCTTCTTGGATTTCTTGTTTTTCTTTTTCAGTGGTATTGTGCTGGACTGGGCTTTTATGATCATAAAGACCTTCCCAACCTGATGTCCTCCAGAAGTGTTCTATTTCATTTTTGATAGGTAGCATGATCAATTGAACTTAAATCCTTTAAGAAGACACTGTGATAAACAATGTGATAGCTTCAACCAGTGCTTCATATTTAAAGGCAAAATGGTGCTCTGAAGCATGCATATAATACTTGTTTACAATTACTAACAGTGAATACATCTTTCCAAAAGTAGAAAGGGTTTCATAGGAAGAATGTAATAAGTTTCCAAAAAGATTATTTTTATTTATTGACTGTTGGGAAGAACCTAATACATGGTACATACATTTTTTTAAAAAATCAGTCCAAGCCAGCCTCTTCCATAACCCAAACCTACCTCAATGAAAAGATAATCAAATACTGTATTTCTTTCTTACATGAAAATTATTGCTTACTAGTACATGGAATGTGATAATCAGACAATATAAATGGTTTCCCAATGTTCTTATTATGACCGAATGATTGGTACTGCAGCACTGGAAGAGAAATGTATGATCTCTTTCACTCAATGGATTAAAGAGCTGATTGAACTTGACCTGCACTTGAATGGCTTGCCTATAGATGCAATGTTTGAATGGACAAAAACGATGAAATATAGGACTATTTTTTTACAAAATGCAGTAGCTTAAAAATCACGATAGTTACATACGTGTATTATAAATGTATATACACATTAGAAGTATTATATATATATATTTGCTATAAATATATATGCACTAGAAATATTATATATATATTTGTACCTGCTTGCTGTTAAAATGATGTATCATACTTTTTCTTGGGTATTTTTTCATTTTTAAAAGCACTTTCTATGTGTATTTTTCTTTGACAATGTATGTATCTCTATTAATTATTTTGTTTTTTTCTTTTTCTTTCTTTATTTTATTTTATTATTTTAAAAGCAATAAAAATAATTATTGCTAATTTTGACATTCATTGCAAGCACCTGAAGTTAATTCAGTCATCATTTCCAAAATCAACCATATTGATCAGACACCTATAGCGCCCTCATTCCAAGGAGTTATAACATATATCACCTGCCCATGTTATCTCCTCACAAATCCAGGTAAATACGAGGAAAACAGATTCTTCAGTGGCAGGCTGGAATTTCATGGATCTTCAGATATCACCAGAAGTCAATATCCATGAATTACAGCTATGAGGGCTAAGAAGTGGTGTGAGAATGGTAGTCCAACAACATACTGAGAGCAATATAGATCCCTAGCACTTTACAGTAATGGCCAAAATTGTGGAAATCTTTTGTGAAAAGTGTATTTTTGAGGTTTGATGGCTAATAACATCACTTTTTTTTGGAGTAGTACCATAAAATTATATATCAATGGAAAGATAATTTAATCAAGAATGTAATGCAACAAAGTTTGTTCAATTATCCATATTGTATTCTATGAAAAGCTATAGCCAAATAACCAGAAAAAGGAAGCACAACTTGCTTAGGTTGATATTAGGTAGCTTTCCTTCATCTGATTGTAGCCAATGAGCATGAGTGTTTAGAGAGCCAATCAGGTGTCATTTTGTTTTGGCAATGAGCCAATCAGATCACAGTAGGATTCAGTTATTGATGTCATGTATTGAAGCTGAAAGGAGGACATTTGTCAGTGTGTTATCTGATCACTATCAAGTTGGTTGGGTTTTTTTGTGTTCTTTCATTTAGTGAGCTTGTAAAACGTAATAAAATTAAAGTAGTGGTGCAAAGCGTTGACTGGTTGCCCAGAAACCGATGTAAAATAGTATTATTAAGTGAACAAGGCTACAGTTATAAAGAAATTAGAAGAAAAATTGGTGGAAACTTAACCAAAGGTGGCATTTCTACTGTACACATTTTCCAAAAGGTTTCCAAAATTTTGGCTACTGTATATTAAACCTAGGAAAATACCCTAATAACTTGATGGATAATTGATGTAAATAACAACCACTGCCACTGTGTAGTCCCAGTGATTCAGCTAGAATGTTTTGAAGCTTTTTGCAGGGTGCAATAAGTCCCAATGGAGATAGTTTAGGTTTGAGCTTATCATAATGTGTGGAACAACCAGATCACCATTCCTTTATAAGTTTTTCCTTCTCTGAAAATCCTGGATCATATATAATCCACCCACCTCATATATAATCCACCCACCCACCTGCTAATTACAAATTCCATTAACAAAGGTACAGCTTTGTATCTCTGAGAACCCTTCATTTAGAAAAAGATTTTTATTGGCAAGTTAACTACATATCACATTGTGCTAAGAACAGATCATAAGAGAAAAACCACATAACCCCAAATGAAAAACCAGTCACTTGAATACACAACCTGATGATTATCCTTGGCAGTCTGATCTGCAACACTGCATGACAAGAAACAAAGAAAACTCATTTCAGGAAGGGTGGTCAGATTAAATGATTTAACCCAAATATTAACCCTTTTTCTCAAGTTTTCAAGATGTTTAAGAAACTTTCCATTAATTTCTCCTTACTCTAGTCCTCAATTTTTATAGCAATTCTAAGTTAAAATTTAATTGTGAATAGACTACACAATCCAACTGCGACTTGCCAATGTTCTCTTTTGCTCATCTTCGATTAGAAACTCAAGTAAAAGATTTGGTATATCATTTGTCATTAAAATATTGGGAAAAATGAGGATTACTTATTACTCAGATTGAATTGTTCCAATAAAATTGCAATGAATATATTTTCCTTTTGTGTTAGGAATGCTCATGACTCTTCCATTAGCACCTCCCAAATGAAAACACAGGCACTATCACAGATACATAAGAAGAGTGAAGGTCTGTTTCACAACATTATTACTTTTCCATGTTAAAAAAAAATCAACCAAGTGCTCAAATGCATTCCTTATTAGGAGATTATTTACACCTTACATCATCAAAGATACTCACCATAATGCAATTTTATGGCAGGGCTCCTATCAATAAACTGTGTTTATGAAATCTATTGCTAAAGCTCACGGGCATTCTCACATCAGACATGTTGAAGTAGATCAACTTCATAATAACAAAGCGTGCATGACTTCCTGGATTAGCACACTCTAGAAATACCTGGGCAAATGTACCTGGATCAGAGTGTGGTCCTAGGACAGAATCAAGAAAAAGGGTTTTCTCCATACTTAATTCTTAAAGCATAACATGTGTTAATTAGTCTGTACATGCTGGCTTCACTGAGAATATCCATATACTTTTAAAAGCGGATCAGATAAATAAATGAAGAATGGGCCTATCAAGAGCTATTTCTTTTGAGGACTTGCATCAGGTTGGAATCAGCATGTTTCTAATTGCCAGGTGTAGGGGATCAACAATATGAGAAGGATATGTCTGTTTCCTGCTTGCAAGCCCCCAGAAATAATCTGACTGGCTAGATTGTAAGAAACAAAATGCTGGAAAAGATGGAGCATGGACTGATCCATCAAAGCTGTTGTTAACCTCTCACTCCTTATCTTCCAGAAATAGATGGGAGTGTGCCTTTGTATTACCTACAACCACCAAATGTTTTTTTTACAAGAAAATCAATCTGCAACCTGTATAAAACCTATAGTGTTCTTGATGTTGATTAATTACAATTCCCAGAATCTCATCCAGTCACTTGAGGAATACTGGAAAACCATATGAAGACAAAATGTCTCTCAAGCTAGGCCCCATGTCATAAAGAGCTTTATAGGCGACACCTAGCATCTTGAATTGCATCTGGAAGCCAAATGGTAAGCAGTGCAGCTCATGAAACAGCTGGACTTGCACACATATTGGAACAGAGGCCCATGAGACGAATTCACTGCCTATAGTACTAAATTCTGGACCAGTTGTTACTTCAAGGATTGTCTTCAAAGGCAGTCCATATAGAGCACAGAGCATAATAGTTCAATCACAAGATGATAAAGGCTTGAGTAACTATCCAAAAAGCCCTCTAGTCAAGGAGCTGGTGCAACTCATATATCAGATGTACACATGCACAGACTGTCATGGCCACTGCTGTCACTTGCTCTTCCAGCAGGACCTGTGAGGTGCAATCCCACTTTAGTGCAATCCCACTAAAGACTAAATACAGAATATCCCCCAAACCAATGCAGCAAATGAACAAGCAAAGTCATTTGGTCTTATCAGGATTAGGCTTAAGTCTGTTCTTCCCCATTCAGGCCTACAAAAGCCTCCAGGTCAAGATTTTAACAGTGTCACATGGGTGACATAGGGTCAACCAGATGTAAGAGTGCACCATCATCATACTAATCATACCAGATCCAAACTGACAAATGTTCTCACCCAGCAGTTTCATGTGGATGCAAAGGCAGAAAGTTGAGCTCTGTGGCACTCCACAAGTGAAGTGCTAATTTTGCAATATAAAAAGAGCTTTGAATTCAAATGGCCAAGCCACTAACCTACTAAGGTACACATGTCACCCATGAGCAGGAAATAACAAGAACTTCTAGTAAAGGTGGAAATGTGCAAGAAATTCATATCTTCTCAACCTCGACACCAGAGATGTGCAATTTTTTCCAGGATGAAAGCTGAAGTTGCCTTTTGAAGAGCAGTATGTGTGGAACTGCATTCCAAAATAAATACAGCTAGGAGAAAAACATTTGATTTCATTTGTGATTAAATTACATTAATTAGGTAAAAGGATTCCTTGCTGGTCTTGCATTAGTTCTCTCTTCTGGGTAATTCAAAATTAGGATTTGATACCCAGCTTGGGAGGGGCGCTGGGGGCATTGCTCAGAATTGCCTTGTGGCCCTGCGCCTTCAAGCTCTGAGTCAATGCTCAACTCCATGTACATTACTATTCAATCTGCCTTGGTTTGTTTTGGGGTTAGCTCTACTGCTGATCTTGCCCTTCATCAGAACATACGCTGGCTTTAAAACACTATTTTTCGTCTCATGGGCCTCTGTTGAATTATGTTAACCTAAGGTCTAAATCACAAGAATGACAAGGAATTGTAGTAGTTTAACACAAACAAGTCTTGAAATAATATTGTGATCAAAGCAGAAGGCAGCTTAATAAAACCCAGGTGGTTCTGGCTTATCATATATGGTCCTCATTACTTCAATTGCTCCGTTTAATAGATTGCCTGGTGTCAGCAGAAGGAGGTCTCTGCTATTAATTCCTCCAGTTATAATCCTACATGTGTTTTCTGAAGCTCTTTGATAAATCAGCTTTGTCCAGGAAAAATGTAAAGGGGGAAAAAATCTATTTTAGAAGTCAAACCTTTTGCCACTGCTGGCAAAACCACAGAAACCACTGAGAGTTTGCTTTATTCACTATTAACACAGGACTAAACTAGTTTCTTAGGAGCTTCCAGATGATTCAAACTTACCAGAGTTTTGTGTGGGTTGATGTATTTCCCTCCCCATATACCCCCCCCCAAAAGCCACACAAAAATAGGAACTTTGTTGCAAGACTTGTTCCATAAAATCCAGATAAAGGTGGTGTGTTCTATTCATTTTTTTCCTTTCATTAACTTTTCAGTTTTAGATAGCCACCAAATTAATTTGAGGCTATAAAATTTCAAATCCAAGGAAGCAAACTTTGATTTGTTTGCAGAAACTCTTTAAAAAAATCACACTTGCCTATGCTTCTCATCAAAACAAATCAATAGATGTTTTTAAAGCTGCATAAAAAATATTACAGCAGTCACAGATTTCAGCGAAAAACAAACATGTCTATTCTATAAAATGGATAATTGAACAAATCAACCCAGAGTTCTTGTGAGAGGCACAAATAATCAAGCTCAAATTATATTTTGAACATATCGAATAAAAGACCTAGCTCTCTGGTAAAAGCCCTAAACCGGGAAAGATGGAAGAAAAGAAAAGGTGAATGGACTCAATTAAAGTGGTGTTAAGAATAGACCAGAAGGACCAGAAAAATCTATATACGTGGTCACTAAGAGTCAACATCAGCTCGATGGCCCATAATTAACTAATCAAATTTCTCTATAATATAGATATAAATCAATAAGATTGTCTAATTATAAATGTATATATACTAAAAACGCTACGTGCCATACATCACTAGAAGCACCACAACTGCACCAATGGGAGGGGGGCATTTTCCTTTATTTCCATCTTAGGATAGTACAGTAGGTACAGGATCCAATCTGGGTCAGTCACCGGGACCAGAGGCAGTGCTTTTTTTGAAGAAAAAAAAAGGTGCTAGAACTCACACACATCATACAACCCGCCTTGCCTACCCTACAAGGTTCCATCTAAAAAAGGTGCCAGAACTCTTTTCTGGGCGTTCTATGAGAAAAAAAGCCCTGGCCAGAGGTATTGTCTTCCAAGGTTTTGGACTCATGCTGGAGCCCATCCCCAGGGAACTTCTCTCTGGCAGAGTGTGTAATGTTGGATCCTGCAACATGATCCTGGGACACCTACTGTATATTTGCCTACAGAGAAAACAAGCAAGACTCTGTCATTCCATTCCAGGCCATTGTTATTTTATCTTCATTCTTCTTCCAATGCTTCTAGTAGGCAGAAAATGCAAATCAAATGTTTTCATCTCTTATGTTTGTTCTACAGAAGCCTGTAGGGATTTAAGGTTGCAAGATTTGAGGGCGAAGACACTGGGGGACATTGCTCAGCTGTCAACATTCCTTATAAACCACAACTATATAAATGCTTCCCCCCCCCCAGCTAAGTGTAATCACCACTTTCAGGTCCCATAACCAGTGGATTACCTTACGGGGCCTCCTCACTCCCCAAACAATATGGTGTTTTTACAAAAGTTCCAATGCACCTGAACAATTCCACATGGACTACTTTGCAGCATATAAGAAGGAAGTAGTGAGATAAAATATGAAGGGCTATCAAAAATCTGGAAGCTGAAAAACAAAACAAAATAGACTGCCAAGACATGTAACTCAACTGATCCAATTACTCTCTTCTGGGATTTTGTGGTTTATTATTATTTTTTCCAATCATGCATGGCATTGCACCCACGGATGAACCATTTCCAAAGTCATCCAAATAACAAGGCTGCCATTTTCAAGGTTTTTTTTTGTGCTAACAGTTGTAAAAGAGCAGCTTTCAGTCTGGCTCAGAGTGTCAGGAGTGGCACCCAGCGTCCAAACAGATTCCTTACAACACATCTACTTGCTCTGAACAATTGTCTCATTTTGTTCCAACTTCTCTCACTACGTTGCTGCTAGAAACAAAGCTGTTATGTCCCAGAAAGCAACATTATTGTTCAAGGTTTTGCAAACTGACCACCCTTTAGTCCACGTTTCCAGGACAAGTTCCTCTTAGGAATTCTGCGTATCTTTGAAAGCTACATGCAAACATTTCAGAAGTAAGGTATACCCTTCTCCTGTACAAATCCAGTTTCCTTTATAAACAATGTACTGTACTTGCAATAGCATTTTTAAAAACAAGAATTTTACAGCATTAATAATTCATCCAAAATTTCCTTATAGCCAACATCCCAAGCATATTTATACAATTACCGTATGTTTCACATTTTAGCACATTCTGCTGCAAAATCACAGTTGGTAACAGCTGGCACTAGAGTCAGGAGGCCAAAACCCACATGGAGATTTTTAAAATCTCACTTGAATGGACATTCATGCTGATGACTATATAAAATGCATCCCACCAGTATCTCCAGGGTACTTTAAATGACAGCTGAAAATGATACCAACTTTTTTTTTAGAAAAAAGGAAGAAAAATCTTATAGAGGGGTGACATTTAATATTTAATTAAACTTTAAATATCACAACTTTTAAGATAAATCTATTTTAACATTAGCCTTTCCCAAATCTTACACTTCTATTATATATCCCACAAGCTCTATAGGCTTGCAATAGATAAAGTAGAAAGTTAAACAGGAGGCTTTTGCCAAAATATAATTTGAACACAATTTGGCACAACCTGATTGGGTCATGCACCAAAGATTCTATACTGATACTGAAGGATTTAATTGAAATACATGTAGTCCTTGACTTACAACAGTTCAATTGGTGACCATTCAAAGTTACAATGGCACTGAAAAAAGTGACTTATGACCATTTTTCACATTTGTGACCATTACAGCAGCCCCATGATCATGTGATCAAAATTCAGATGCTTGGCGACTGGTTCATACTCATGATGGTTGCTGTGTCTCAAGGTCACGTTATCATCTTTTGCAACCTTCTGAGAAGGAAATGGGGAAGCAAGGTTCACTTAACAACCAGGTTACTAATTTATCAACTGCAGTGATTCACTTAATAACTGCAGCAAGAAATGTCATAAAATGGGGCAAAACTCACTTAACAAATGTCTTGACTTAACAACTGAAATTTTGGGCTCAATTGCGGTCATAGGTCGAGGACTACTTGTATTTTTTTAAAGAAGAAAATATTAAAGTAGATTTTTATTTTTAAGGCCTTTCTTTGGCCTAACCTCCTCACTCTGCTACAACTTTCTGGGGTAAGACATAGTCATGTTAAAGTAGCAATCACACACAGAATCAGCATCGCCATGGATGAGATGTAAAAATAGCGAAGTGTAAATAATAATAAGAGGAAACATACTTTTCATTCCTTTGGACACTAAAGTCACCGATTTCAAGAAGGCAGACCTCAGCAAAGAAATTAGAACGGCTGATTTCAACCCTCAATTACCTGAGCTAAAATTAATTAGAATTAATGCTATTTCTCACTCATTAAATGGGCAGCAATTAATGGACTAACTCCTTCATGAAAAAATCCTTAATGTATACTAGAAGTGTTGGGTTAATAGTCGCTAGGTTCCCTTCCAGCTTGACTATTGGAAGGTTTGAACATGAGTATAGAAGAAAAACTGAACATACTGATTTTTCTCCCTTATTCTTTTAATCAGAATAGAGCTGGAAGGGACATTGGGGGTTTTCTAGTCCAACCTGCTCAAGCAGGAGACCCTATACATTTCAGACAGGTGGCTGTCCAGTCTTTTTAAAAAAAACCTCCAGTGAGGTTCTGAAGGCAAGCTGTTCCACTGGTTAATTGTTCTCAGTGTTAGGAAGTTTCTTCTTAATTCCAAGTTGTCTAAACTCAATACGTTGGGGTAGGAGGAATAAAGAAAAGTTCCATTCACATTGATGTACCCTGATTACAACTCTCTACATGGCCTGTGACCCTGTTTCAAACTGTACAAGCTACACTCATATTCAAGCAAATTAAGTACACTTACCTTTAGAGTCCCTGGCTAAACCCCCTTGCCTCTACCATGTTGTTTGTGTGTGTGTTTAAAAACACATACTCTTTTCTCAAGTCTACATTTCATGCATCTGATGAATCAGACTGTGATTCAGAAATGTTTGTGCAATAAATAAATCTGCTGGTCTTCCAGGTGCAATAAAACTCTCTCACTTCTACAGCAACAGACTAACAAGGCCATACCCGTGGGTGCGCATGATTTACAGCACAACCTTAAGGATGTTTGCTTAGAGTTAAGCCCCGCTGTGCTATATGAGGTAACAATGCACAGAACTGAAACCACACTGCTGAGCAAAGCAGAATGTGTTGGAACTGTATTAACACAACCCCTCAACAACTTGAAGGACAAGTGAGGGAAAGCTATACTAAGGCAACTGAGAAAGATGCTCATGACAATGCAATTAAAATTGCCTCTACATACACGGAGACAAAAAGCAAAACAAAAACCAAACATGGTTACATGGAATTTAAGAAACAAGCTAGAGATGCCCCCCTGTCTCAGAAGTCACAGATAAATATTTTTTTCTACTAACATATTTTCATACTAGCCTATTAATAAAATCAAACTCAGAGAGTAAAGCTAGTTAGAATAAACCTGGGAACATCAAAAATTGCATGCTTAAACCATTAGGGGATACTCAAAGCCTTATCGGCAAGCTGCCAAGTCAAGAATCGTCCTGCCAATTTTACACACTCTATATAGGTTGTATTTGCCAGTATTTGATTTACCTCCAGCGTTCTATTAACCAGAATCAATACTGGCATTTACCTGCATTATCTTATTCTGTGTCTTATCCAAACACATTCAACTATTGCCTCATTTATGTATAATGCATTTCTACTTGTTGGCCTTGATTTAAACATTATCGCTGACAACATAAATGAATAGCTAAATGGAGTTGTGCAAGGATTTGCCAGGATCCACCATCTTTTGCAACAATGACACAACATTTCTGCCTTGAACACAATGAAGCGTGGACAGTGAAGAAAGAGCAGCAGAGAAGGTGGCTTTATTTTATTTATTTTTTAAGATAGACTGTACATTCTTAACCGTAACTAGCTATTTGGAATAAGCTGCTAAATGACAGTTATTGCTGTATTTTATAATGTAGGTATAAAGTTACTGATAGAGTAAAAGGAGCTTACAGAAATTGCGCGATAGTTCATTTTATTTAAAGAAAAAAAGAAAAAGAAAACTATGAGGCACATGCACAATTCCCTCCTGTCCCAAAGAGCTTGTTCCAAAAAATTAAAAGTTGTATTTAAAAAAAAACCCCCACACAAACACATAAAAGTCTTTGGAGATCATGTCAAAGCTATTTCCTTGATTGCTACACTTGGCTAATTAAGGTTTTCTTCTTTTCAACTAAATTTTCCCTTCCCTAATTCCTAGAGATGTGCACAGTTAGCTTTAACCGGTCTGTGCCTGGTCCAAAATATACATTTCAAATGTTTAGGTCTGGACACAGACCAAGATGGGGCCATTATTTTTTTGATATGGACTGAAACATAACTGTTCTTGGCCAAAGGGTTGAGATGTCCCAATTTGTGTTCAGGGGCAGTGAGAGTTAGCCGTCTTGCTTCTAGCCACTGGGTATTATCTTTGGAATTCTTCTGCCTGAGTTGCTGTCAGTCCGATAAGACTGATCAGACTAAGAAACTAATGCCAGATGGTCTAGAACTTCTTTTATTGTAAGTCATAGTAACACAATCTTCCGAGTCTGAATGTGCTTCCCTCCACTCCTCATTTTATCTTTGTGTGAATTATGGAGGGGATGTTTACTCAAATTAGTTTCTTGGAGTGGGCTCAAGTCACACTTGCCCAATCATTACCTTGGCAGTACTGTTCCTCCTGTCCTTCAAAACCATCTCCTATCCAGTCTCGTAAGAGGGACTAATCCTATCTTTATTGCACATAGCATTGTGGGTTTCATTCTGGATGTAACTGCCATTGGGGAAAGACTGAGTATTAAGATGAGCACTGATAGGTTTAGTTAAATAGAAAGTCAAGCAGGCATTTATTTGTTTATGTCTGTCAATTCCTAAGGCTCTGAATGGTGTATATCTACCAATAATGTAGGATTAAGAACCATCATGGTATACAATACAAGAAATATCCACTAGGTTCTCCGCACATGCACATACATACAATTATAGATGATGCCGAGGCTTCAGGCAGACAGTCTACTCCCCTCTGTTAACAATCCACGGACTGAAGACAGGAAGAGGATGAGAAGGTACCCTCTCCTGAACCTGAATTCAGGCCCCATAGTGGTTAATGTTGTTCCAGATATGCCAGCAAACTGCATCCAACCCTCAGAGTGGGTATGCTGTAGACCCAAGAGGAACATGATATGGGAGCTACTTTAAGCTTGCACCTGAAGA
>NW_015386817.1:664505-669447 GCF_001527695.2 Protobothrops mucrosquamatus
GTTTATCTTTTAACAATTTGACAGAGACACAACTTTAAAATTTGATTTAATTCGGTTTTATCGGGGGGGAATGTATTTATGTTTTGTTTTAAATATGTTGTGCGCCGCCCTGAGTCCCGTTGGGAGAAGGGCGGCATATAAATTAAATTTATTATTATTATTATTATTATTATTATTATTATTATTATTATTATTATTAGATTAGATTAGATTAGATTAGATTAACAGACAGACAATTATGTGGGCTGCCAAATCAAGATGCAAAGAACAACATGTCACTCAAAGCAATAAATAGGGAAGGGGGTGACAAATCTGCAAGTTAGCCTTTGAATTCTGGGTAAAGGAAGAGATGGATCATGTCCCTGATTGTCTGCAAGACTACGTTTAGCCATAGCAAACAGATTTTAAAAACGTTTATTTTAAAACATGTTAACCTTTTTAACAGACTGACTGGGATTAATTTAATATTTTCTGCCAGGACATGTCATGCCTTGGGGGAGATAATCAATCAGAAGTGCAGTATCTCATGTGAGAGCTCAAAGACAGCCTTTCTCTCATTACTGTTCCTTTCCATCAGAACACCTATGACCTCTGGGAATATGCTTGCCCTAAGTTTAAGGAAGGCAGGGGTTAGGTCTACCTGATGGGGACTGCAAAAATCTGGGCAGTCACTAAATGTCTGGAAACAATATTTTCTGTATCTCTTTGCTGCTATCTAGAGATTGTCCCCAAAAGCTCTTCTGGAGCCAACTGTTTCCCATGGCCAATATACTCAAACTTAGCTTTTTATTTCAGCCAAGCTGCAACCAGACAGAAGTAGACCTTCTAGAATACAGAAGTTTTATTCATTCATTCATTCATTCATCTATTGGACTTATATGCCGCCCTTCTCCCCACAGGACTCAGGGCGGCTCACAGCATATTAAAACAGTATAAAACATTATCCCCAATAAAAACCAATTAAAAACAAATATTTGTCGCTGTGTCTTATTAAAATCATTAAAATTGTTCCTATTTAAAATTCACCCTAGGCCAGACCCGCTTGCTGAAAAAGCCATGTCTTGAGGGCGCGGCGGAAAGCTAGGAGATCCGGAATCGTCCGGATCTCGGGGGGTAGTTCGTTCCAGAGGGTGGGGGCACCCACAGAGAAGGCCCTCCCCCTGGGGGTCGCCAGCCGACACTGCTTGGCCGATGGCACCCTGAGGAGGCCGACGGCACCCTGAGGAGGCCGACGGCACCCTGAGGAGGCCCGCTCTGTGGGAGTTTTATCTTCAGTTTGAATCAAATCACATTTTTGTTTTATGCACATCAGTACAAAATCCTAAGAAAATTATATTCCATAGTGCCTAATTTCAAAAGTGCCATCTCCTGCCACCTTTAAATAAAATAATCATGCCAGTAACAATTAGCTGTACATTTTCTCCATCTATTTTTTGTCGAAACTAAGTGCTTCTCATTTGTTGACTTTTTGATGTACACAACTTCATTTGTCATAAACTTTATAATATCATAGGTTGCTTGAGATCCAGCTGATCAATAACTATAACTTAACTAATTTTGTTGCAGAGACCCAAATAGAAACCGAACCCTTGGACAATTCTTTATGGTCACCATATATATTTTTTATTCCTAAATCCAAATGTGATTTTTATTGTGACTATTCTTTGAGAGTCTCTTTATGAGGTCTTTGGAGATGTTTAAATGCACTAAATATATCAGTCTTTAAGCTAACTGTTCAACCTGAGGGTCTGATTATAACTCCCAGAATGAGCACACTATCAGCCTTTGGCCATGCTGACTGTATTTGTAGTTGTTAAGTAAACTAATTATGGAAAAATTGGCTTAAGTACTCACATTATTGCATATAATAAAGTTCTTGTTTATCAAAATCTATTATCCTGATAGTTTCAGAAGCGTACATGAAGATACAAATGCAATAAACTTGGAAGGTTTTACATACACAAAAAGGAGAATGTGTGTATATTAATAGGGAGTTACAGAGCTAAGGATATTACTTTGAATCTAAGTAAAATGATTTTACTTTTTTAAAAACTGATGTCAAGCAATCAACAAGAAGAAAATACTTTGATGGATATTCAAATTTTCTACCTAGCCACTGATGCAACTTCTCCCTTGCTAGTCTTATATATATTACATTTTAAAATCTTGGACTTCCTCCAAGAAGGTAAATAAAGAAGGTGAATAAACGATCTGGATCAATTCATTGCAACAGCTAATTCTGAGCTGAAAGTCAAACTATAGGAATGAAAGAAAAGGTACAGAGGTTTTGGGAGAAAGAATACAAGGAAAGAGCTTCATAAACACAGCAACAAAAGATTAGCTTTTTATCAGATAGCTTGGGAGTATCTCTAACAATAAAGAAAAATTCACTTACCAAGTGAGGCAGTACAGAACATTAAGTCTAATAAAACTGCTTGGCACTCCAAGAAAGCATTCCAAGCAAGTACAAAAGCAAAACCAAATCAAACCAAAAACAATCAGCTGTTTGAAATAAATGGAGAAAAGNGCTAGGTTCCCTTCCAGCTTGACTATTGGAAGGTTTGAACATGAGTATAGAAGAAAAACTGAACATACTGATTTTTCTCCCTTATTCTTTTAATCAGAATAGAGCTGGAAGGGACATTGGGGGTTTTCTAGTCCAACCTGCTCAAGCAGGAGACCCTATACATTTCAGACAGGTGGCTGTCCAGTCTTTTTAAAAAAAAACCTCCAGTGAGGTTCTGAAGGCAAGCTGTTCCACTGGTTAATTGTTCTCAGTGTTAGGAAGTTTCTTCTTAATTCCAAGTTGTCTAAACTCAATACGTTGGGGTAGGAGGAATAAAGAAAAGTTCCATTCACATTGATGTACCCTGATTACAACTCTCTACATGGCCTGTGACCCTGTTTCAAACTGTACAAGCTACACTCATATTCAAGCAAATTAAGTACACTTACCTTTAGAGTCCCTGGCTAAACCCCCTTGCCTCTACCATGTTGTTTGTGTGTGTGTTTAAAAACACATACTCTTATCTCAAGTCTACATTTCATGCATCTGATGAATCAGACTGTGATTCAGAAATGTTTGTGCAATAAATAAATCTGCTGGTCTTCCAGGTGCAATAAAACTCTCTCACTTCTACAGCAACAGACTAACAAGGCCATACCCATGGGTGCGCATGATTTACAGCACAACCTTAAGGATGTTTGCTTAGAGTTAAGCCCCGCTGTGCTATATGAGGTAACAATGCACAGAACTGAAACCACACTGCTGAGCAAAGCAGAATGTGTTGGAACTGTATTAACACAACCCCTCAACAACTTGAAGGACAAGTGAGGGAAAGCTATACTAAGGCAACTGAGAAAGATGCTCATGACAATGCAATTAAAATTGCCTCTACATACACGGAGACAAAAAGCAAAACAAAAACTAAACATGGTTACTGGCAAGTAGGAATTTAAGAAACAAGCTTGAGATGCCCCCCCCCATCTCAGAAGTCACAGATAAATATATTTTTCTACTAACATATTTTCATACTAGCCTATTAATAAAATCAAACTCAGAGAGTAAAGCTAGTTAGAATAAACCTGGTAACATCAAAAATTGCATGCTTAAACCATTAGGGGATACTCAAAGCCTTATCGGCAAGCTGCCAAGTCAAGAATCGTCCTGCCAATTTTACACACTCTATATAGGTTGTATTTGCCAGTATTTGATTTACCTCCAGCGTTCTATTAACCAGAATCAATACTGGCATTTACCTGCATTATCTTATTCTGTGTCTTATCCAAACACATCCAACTATTGCCTCATTTATGTATAATGCATTTCTACTTGTTGGCCTTGATTTAAACATTATCGCTGACAACATAAATGAATAGCTAAATGGAGTTGTGCAAGGATTTGCCAGGATCCACCATCTTTTGCAACAATGACACAACATTTCTGCCTTGAACACAATGAAGCGTGGACAGTAAAGAAAGAGCAGCAGAGAAGGTGGCTTTATTTTATTTATTTTTTAAGATAGACTGTACATTCTTAACCTCAACTAGCTATTTGGAATAAGGTGCTAAATGACAGTTATTGCTGTATTTTATGATGTAGGTACTCACCGATAGAGTAAAAGGAGCTTACAGAAATTGTGCGATAGTTCATTTTATTTAAAGAAAAAAAGAAAAAGAAAACTATGAGGCACATGCACAATTCCCTCCTGTCCCAAAGAGCTTGTTCCAAAAAATTAAAAGTTGTATTAAAAAAAAAAACCCACACAAACACATAAAAGTCTTTGGAGATCATGTCAAAGCTATTTCCTTGATTGCTACACTTGGCTAATTAAGGTTTTCTTCTTTTCAACTAAATTTCCCCTTCCCTAATTCCTAGAGATGTGCACAGTTAGCTTTAACCGGTCTGTGCCTGGTCCAAAATATACATTTCAAATGTTTAGGTCTGGACACAGACCAAGATGGGGCCATTATTTTTCCGATATGGACTGAAACATAACTGTTCTTGGCCAAAGGGTTGAGATGTCCCAATTTGTGTTCAGGGACAGTGAGAGTTAGCCGTCTTGCTTCTAGCCACTGGGTATTATCTTTGGAATTCTTCTGCCTGAGTTGCTGTCAGTCCGATAAGACTGATCAGACTAAGAAACTAATTTATTTTATTTTATTTTATTTATTTATTTTATTTAATTTATATGCCGCCCTTCTCCCGACAGGGACTCAGGGCGGCGCACAACATATTTAAAACCAGAACATATATACAATCCCCCCCTTAAAACCGAATTAAGCCGAATTTTAATGTTGCGTCTTCCGAATATTTAAAACCCAATGTAAAATCCACCCTAGGTCAGGTCCGCTTGCTGGAAGAGCCATGTCTTGAGGGCGCGACGGAAGGTAAGGAGATCCGGAATTATCCGGATCTCGGGGGGTAGTTCATTCCAGAGGG
>NW_015386817.1:671261-674095 GCF_001527695.2 Protobothrops mucrosquamatus
ACTCCCCTCTGTTAACAATCCACGGACTGAAGACAGGAAGAGGATGAGAAGGTACCCTCTCCTGAACCTGAATTCAGGCCCCATAGTGGTTAATGTTGTTCCAGATATGCCAGCAAACTGCATCCAACCCTCAGAGTGGGTATGCTGTAGACCCAAGAGGAACATGATATGGGAGCTACTTTAAGCTTGCACCTGAAGACCTATCAAGGCTATCTGCAACCACTGTAAGACATGGCTCAGTGGCAGAAGGACACCAAACATATTTCAATCTGAAGAGTTACTTTGGACATTAACCATGTTCCTTCCAAGACAGACATTGCTGTGGACACAGAGCAAGATATCTGCTCTCAAGCAAAATGCACAAGTGGTGGCTGAAGCAGTTATTAAACAACAGAATGATCCAAAGGCATGAAATGCGATGCACCTATTATGCAGATCACAATTAGCTATCCAGCATTATACAGGGTGCTGTATTCTAGGGCATTTTCCATCTGGTGCCTGTGACTAACGGATCCCCTCATGAATCACTTTCTCTGGTGCTCTCCCTATAATATGGACATGGGAAAGAAACGCCCAATAAAAACAGCAGGTGTTGACTTTTATGTAGACTTCCTCTCAATTAAGGGACTGTATGAGGTTTTAATCTCTCCCTCACCACATAGTGATAAAAGCTGAGGTAAAAATGAGGAGATACCTGCCATTGCAAGTGGAGCCAGTTTGGTTTAGTGATTAAGGCACCAGACTAGAAACTGGAAGACAATGAGTTCAAATCCCACCTTAGCCATGAAAGCCAGCTAGGTGACCTTAGGCCAGTCACTCTCTCTTAGCCCAACCTTACCGCACAGGGTTGTTGTTGTGGGAAAAATAGGGAGGTAGGCATTAGTTACGTTCACCTTCTTGAATTATTTGCAAAAATAATAAAGGCAGGAGAGATTAGATTAGATTAGATTAGATTAACAGACAGACAATTATGTGGGCTGCCAAATCAAGATGCAAAGAACAACATGTCACTCAAAGCAATAAATAGGGAAGGGGGTGACAAATCTGCAAGTTAGCCTTTGAATTCTGGGTAAAGGAAGAGATGGATCATGTCCCTGATTGTCTGCAAGACTACGTTTAGCCATAGCAAACAGATTTAAAAAACGTTTATTTTAAAACATGTTAACCTTTTTAACAGACTGACTGGGATTAATTTAATATTTTCTGCCAGGACATGTCATGCCTTGGGGGAGATAATCAATCAGAAGTGCAGTATCTCATGTGAGAGCTCAAAGCCAGCCTTTCTCTCATTACTGTTCCTTTCCATCAGAACACCTATGACCTCTGGGAATATGCTTGCCCTAAGTTCAAGGAAGGCAGGGGTTAGGTCTACCTGATGGGGACTGCAAAAATCTGGGAAGTCACTAAATGTCTGGAAACAATATTTTCTGTATCTCTTTGCTGCTATCTAGAGATTGTCCCCAAAAGCTCTTCTGGAGCCAACTGTTTCCCATGGCCAATATACTCAAACTTAGCTTTTTATTTCAGCCAAGCTGCAACCAGACAGAAGTAGACCTTCTAGAATACAGAAGTTTTATCTTCAGTTTGAATCAAATCACATTTTTGTTTTATGCACATCAGTACAAAATCGTAAGAAAATTATATTCCATAGTGCCTAATTTCAAAAGTGCCATCTCCTGCCACCTTTAAATAAAATAATCATGCCAGTAACAATTAGCTGTACATTTTCTCCATCTATTTTTTGTCGAAACTAAGTGCTTCTCATTTGTTGACTTTTTGATGTACACAACTTCATTTGTCATAAACTTTATAATATCAGAGGTTGCTTGAGATCCAGCTGATCAATACCTGTAACTTAACTAATTTTGTTGCAGAGACCCAAATAGAAACCGAACCCTTGGACAATTCTTTATGGTCACCATATATATATTTTATTCCTAAATCCAAATGTGATTTTTATTGTGACTATTCTTTGAGAGTCTCTTTATGAGGTCTTTGGAGATATTTAAATGCACTAAATATATCAGTCTTTAAGCTAACTGTTCAACCTGAGGGTCTGATTATAACTCCCAGAATGAGCACACTACCAGCCTTTGGCCATGCTGACTGTATTTGTAGTTGTTAAGTAAACTAATTATGGAAAAATTGGCTTAAGTACTCACATTATTGCATATAATAAAGTTCTTGTTTATCAAAATCTATTATCCTGATAGTTTCAGAAGCGTACATGAAGATACAAATGCAATAAACTTGGAAGGTTTTACATACACAAAAAGGAGAATGTGTGTATATTAATAGGGAGTTACAGAGCTAAGGATATTACTTTGAATCTAAGTAAAATGATTTTACTTTTTTAAAAACTGATGTCAAGCAATCAGCAAGAAGAAAATACTTTGATGGATATTCAAATTTTCTACCTAGCCACTGATGCAACTTCTCCCTTGCTAGTCTTATATATATTACATTTTAAAATCTTGGACTTCCTCCAAGAAGGTAAATAAAGAAGGTGAATAAACGATCTGGATCAATTCATTGCAACAGCTAAATCTGATCTGAAAGTCAAACTATAGGAATGAAAGAAAAGGTACAGAGGTTTTGGAAGAAAGAATACAAGGAAAGAGTTTCATAAACACAACAACAAAAGATTAGCTTTTTATCAGATAGCTTGGGAGTATCTCTAACAATAAAGAAAAATTCACTTACCAAGTGAGGCAGTACAGAACATTAAGTCTAATAAAACTGCTTGGCACTCCAAGAAAGCATTCCAAGCAAGTACAAAAGCAAAACCAAATCAAACCAAAAACAATCAGCTGTTTGAAATAAATGGAGAAAAG
>NW_015386817.1:675278-677387 GCF_001527695.2 Protobothrops mucrosquamatus
CAACAAAAGATTAGCTTTTTATCAGATAGCTTGGGAGTATCTCTAACAATAAAGAAAAATTCACTTACCAAGTGAGGCAGTACAGAACATTAAGTCTAATAAAACTGCTTGGCACTCCAAGAAAGCATTCCAAGCAAGTACAAAAGCAAAACCAAATCAAACCAAAAACAATCAGCTGTTTGAAATAAATGGAGAAAAGATGGAACATTTTCAGCAATGAAAACAATTACTTAATTTAGACTTGGTCCAACTGATTTCAAAGTAAATTTATGTTAAACTGGTATAAAATTAGTTTCAACTTCTTTAAACTTATTCTATATTACAATTACTTTTTGTCAGTCATTAAAAGGGGATTTGTTCCATTTACAAACAATTGCCATTTAGAATTCATCGTTATTTTTGTTATAGATCTGATTCAGTATTTTTTCTAGGAAGTTTACTGTTGAAGTAAGTAACCGTAAAACACATCCATAACAGCAGCAAAAAAAACCTTTTAGCCTTTAATTTGTATGTGAATTATATTCTAATGATGTTACACTTTAATTGTTTTACATTAATTTAAAAAGAATTTCACTTAAAAACTGGTTATTTCATACAAACTAATTTTAAACACTTGGTATACATGTTACATTTGAAAAAGCAATAACTTTATGAAAGAAAACAAGTAAACTTTATCTTATTATATTATATAAAAAATCAAGGCACTTAAACTATGTTTTTTAGCATGAAAGTAATATTTTAATGTTCCTAATGTTTAAATAAATATCAACTATATAAAAATTCACAACCTATCCGCAACTCAAATATGAACGAAGTTAAAAGTAAAGCTCTTAATTCTACTTTTCAAATATCAGATTCTAGCTTTATTCCTCATACTTCAATTGAAAAGTTTTCTCAGCTGTCCAGGCTAAAAGGATTTTAATGTATATAATCTTTGGTTAAGGCCTTTTCCACAACTTATCAGAATAACTTACAAATGGAACATTCAGCACATTTATTACCACAAATATTTAAACTCTAGTTCAATGCACTCTAACAAGTTAATATTTTTTTTAAAAATCATCATTATGTATATAGAATACCTACATCTGATTCATGCCTACATCATTCTTGAAAAAGAAAAGTTAAATTTTCCACTCTTGTACTTTTGTTTCCTCCAGGGAGACATCTTTTTTCAATTTAGTATTTTAAAAAATAAAATAAAATAAAAATTAATAGCACATTATTTTCCCCACACAAACAGCCTTTAAGAGTTGGTGATGGTTTGAATTAACATTTTACGCCAGAGGAAATAAAAAGATTGTTAAATACCTGCTTGTCTCATAAAATGTGTGTGTTTTCTCTGTTTTGTGCTCTCTCTGTAGAATATCAATCATAGAGTATACCCCTGTCTTTCATGTAGTAATGAGTAATGAAGAGGAATTAACTTAGTTAGGATACATGGGCTACTATGTGATTTACAGACTATTATTAGATGAAAAACAAGCATATATTATCATGAAGATGAATAAAAGAAAGAGATCAAAAATAAGAAGGTTGGAACAAACAAATAACTATTTGCAGAGCAACGATAATTTTTAGCAGTGCTTCTCAAATCGTTCATGTGCTCAAAACAAATGTCACAATATTTTAGCAGCCTCTTTGAAAAGAGACAGCATAATGTTCTATGATTTTCCTCAGTTACCTAAAGAAAGAGAATGTCAATGTAATACCCACAATTCACAATAATTTTGGGTGTGTCCAGTAGCCCAACTTTATAATAGGCAAATTCTTTTTTTTCTTTTTCAAGACTTAAGATATTCCTTAGCATATAACCATATCAATCAAATTAACAGAAATCAGTTGTAATACTAGTAACAGAAATAAGTACATTATGTAAATAATAGCCTTTCTCTTACTTTAAACAAAGTATTACTGAGTGGATTTCTACAATGAAATGTGACCTGGAAATTAAATACTTGTAAAGAAATAAGAAAGATTGAGAGGAAAAAGAAACAGAATAAAAGAAAAAAATTGAATCATGAAAAATTAAATTGATGACAGCAAGAAACTCTGGACTAAAAAAAATATTCTGTGGGTGATATATAAAACTTAGAAAATATAGAAAAA
>NW_015386817.1:677793-715760 GCF_001527695.2 Protobothrops mucrosquamatus
GAGAACACTGGGGATTAAGTGTTAAAAGAAAACTTTGAAGTTATTTCAAAAATACACTCTCACAATAAAATGTAATGTTACTGTTGGTCTCCTCGTAACATGGGTTTGTCTTTGTTTTTCCATAGTGAATAACTTGATAGAATTACCACTATTCATCCTTAAATGTTATTATATAAGTAGCAAAGCTGATAGGAGATCATGGGCACTGTAGCCTACCTAAGAGATCAGGAAGGCAAAGAGAGAAGTCAAACATAATGAATTATTTGAAATATTTATAACGTATTATTTTTTTAAAGAAAATATATGGTCACTAATAAAATCCAAACAAGGTTTTCTAAATATATCGAAGCTCTGAAACTTCTTCATTATAAAAACTGATGTGTATTAAGATATAAACTGGCAATCAAGAAATGGGAGTAACAGCAGAAAAGTCTGTGTGATGTCATATCAGGGTTAACATTGCAAGATTAGAATTTGAAGATGAGTTAATCCAATTCTCCAAGTCAAGTTGACATACTAAATAAAAAAGTCAATTTGAACCACCTACACATGCATGGAAACAGCTTTTTCCAAAGAGAACTGGGAATCAAAGTCAATTGACTGAAATGTCAACTTTGAACCAATTCTCCCTTGAATCATCAAAACGTTTTTCCAGACAAATTTACATTGTACTTTGTCTACATCTGCACAGGCCTAAACTATTCATCCTTTGTCTAAATATTAATGGGAGAAAAACGATTGTTTTGAAGCACAGCTTCCGTCTCACGGAAGAGAACATCTCCTTGAATTTGATACTGAAATCAGCAGAAACACATCCCAGTCAATAAGGCTCATTTCATTTAAAACTAGAAGAATCTGCTTGAAGGGACTGACAATAAAGTGTTCATCTGAAGTTAGTACAATAGGCTTATTATACAATTTACTGAAGGTGATAACATAAAACATGTCTCAACTTTAACAAATGAAAATAACTTCCTCTCCCTTCTGAATGCCTTATTTCTTGAATAACAGCACAAATGAAGAGCAATTGCTTTTAAGCTGGCTAACAATGCCCCCTAATGGATATTTAAATAACTATCTCACTGTATAATAATATTGTAGCCAGTCCCAGTGTTTATTATAATTCTGCTACAGTCTCACTTAATTACCTGAAACAGATTTATTTTGTACCTCATCAAGTAAAAGGTGTGCAGCAGATGAGCCAATTCACAGAATAAAATCTAATGGAAGTACATGAGAAAGTAATTCCACTTCAAACCTTTTCCAGCCTAAAGGAACAACTAGAAAATTGAATGAGAATTTATTCCATGTTTATTGTCTATTCTTTTTGAAGTAATTCAGAGTAGGTAAACATATGTATTTTTTAAAAGTTCACAGTGAGAAAAGAATTTTTGTCCCTTAAAGAGTGCAACTGAAGAATCAAGCAGGGGTATCTCGCATTCCTTCTTATGTTCAGGTTTATCATTATTGGATCAAAGAAAAAGAACATTAGATGCTGCCTAAAATCAGGTTGTTATGTAACCAGTCATTATTGCCTATTGATGAGCAAGCAGTCTTGATTTTAATGAATCATTACATGCCATTTCCAGTCCATAACTGGCTCAGATGTGCTGAAATGGTCTCAAATCTGCAACATCATTGTTCATCTTGCCTATTGTTGTTGTTTGGCTTTCCAATTGTTTGTGATATCTTCTACTTGAGCTTTTTTTTTTAAATAGATGACGTCTTTATCATGTTAGGCATTTGGCCCATCGGTGAGTTATGATCACTTCTCCAACAAGTCTTTCTCTTTTCAATTCACGCGGAGCCAAGCAGATGACAGAATATCACTGTCTGTCTAAGCCAGACATGTCAAACACAAGGCCCGGGGGCCGGATGTGGCCCGCGAAGTGGTTTCATGTGGCCCGCGCATGCCATCCTGGAAACAGTGAGGGAATGGCCCCTGCTGCCTTGGCCCTGGCCCAAGCCGGCCGGCCAGGAGCCAATGTACAATTTTGTGGTGGCCATCTATGCTGAAACGCATTCAGTCTCCCTCTGACTTTGCCCTGGTACCCATCATGAACAACCTGGCTAAGGAGAGCAAGCACAGCAGCAGCAGCCTTGAGGGGAAGGTAAGTACAGCTGGGCACACCCCCTTGGGGAAGTGGGGCTGGGTTTAGTGCTACGGGTGCTCGAGGGCCAGGCTGGGCATTTGACCTCTGCTACCCAGGGCTCCGGGCAGCCCGTATCACCATCCAGCCCCCCCCCACATGGCCTGAGAGGAACAGTGAGGCTCCTCCAGTGGACCATGCCTTGGCACTTGCCCCGGTCCCACCCTCTTCTGCCAGAGACCCTCAGATCTGTCCCACTCCTGCCCAGGCCCCCACAGGCACCCTTGATGCGAATGACGTAGAACTGGCCACGCCCACCCAGGCCACACCAACTCCATCCACACCCACCCAGTAGGCTGCACCCACCCTGGCCACACCCACCCGGCTCCCTCGAGGCAACCGCAATGCTGATGCGGCCCTCAATGAAATTGAGTTTGACACCCCTGGTTTAAGCAATACAACAACAGGTGTGAAAATGAGAATGACCCATCAATTATTCCCAAGAAGAGGCACAAAGAATCAGCAATAAGGCATCAAAATTACTGTGGCATAGCATGTATGCTTGTTCAGAAGAGCCTGTCTGCACAATCTATTAAGCACCCATTTTTGTTTGAGAGCTAGGGGAGAAGTTTAAAAAAGGCTGGAAAATCTCATACAGTGCTGAAATTCTTTTCTAGAACAATGTGAGAGAATGGACAGGCACACATCAAAATGCCTCTGCAAACTTACAAAGAGGAACAAAGATTACGGCAGATAACATGCTCAAAAATAGACTGCCTTTGATCAAGGGAGCTACACTCTGTTATCATGGCTGAGTAGTTGTTGAGAAGAGGACTCTCCTCCATGAATAAAGTATCTCTTGTACAGAACATGGATATGCACAGCATTTACAAGATACTAGTTATTCGATGCCAGGAGTTGCTAAATGCATCACTGAGCTTTGAAATCAACATTTCACCACTTATCTGACACAGCAACTCCATGTACATCTTCTTAAAAGTAAGTCCTGTCTACAGGGATGCTGATTCTCAAATGAATCATGTAAGATGATGCCTGAAGTTACAAATGAAGTGACATTTTGGGTCTGGCGAGACTGAAATGACGATACTTTGTTCTATGTTCCATCAATCTAACTCTTTTTGTTGGACATACAATTCCAAGAACTGTAGTTTGGCCTGGGAATTCAAGATTGCAGTGTAATCTAGGGGGAAATTCATCAGCACTGATTCAGTAACAGTGGAACACAAAGCATTTATTGACGTAATTTTGCAAACTGAAATTTATATCCAGTGATATTTTCTGCTGCTTATTGCATTCCCTTTTCAGGATAGTGGTATGGCAGAAACTTGATTTTATGAGCTTATTTTTCACACTGTCATATAGTTTGTTTGGGGATTTTTATTGTGATTTTGACAGCAAGTTCAGCTTCCTACCTAAAGGAATTCAGAAAAAACATACTATATCCTCATGAATCATCAACTTTTAATACTTTAGTATAACCGAGAAGTACAGTTCTTAATAGCTTCAGTTCATGTGTACATCGTGTAGGTCGCTTGGTATTATGTAATCTATTATTGCTTAAAAAAATGGGTAGGGGTAAGACTCATGCCAGTGAATAAAAGAATAATAGAGTTGGAAGGGACCTTGGAGGTCTTTTAGTCCAACCCCCTGCTCAAGCAGGAAACTCTATGCCATTCCAGAGAAGTGGCTATCCAGTGATCAAAATATACTTCACTGAACATTGTTGGATTTATGTAATTTATTCAAAGGTCTTGTTTTAAGGTACTGCACAAGGATAATGAATGGTCGATAAATTCAAATGCAATCCTAACAATTAAATCACTATGTCAGCCAAAACATTCATAAATCATCCTTGGTAGAAAGCCAAGCCCAATCCTGAAGTGCCCCCATTCTAAAATAGACAATGGATCACATAAACATAGAGGCATCATTCAGGTTCTTTCTGCTTTTTCATCATTGCCTCAGTGATTTTTACTGTCATTTTTAATGACAAATACTGTGTCATTATTAAGCTCACTTTAATTCAAGTCATTTGTCTGGAACTTCCCTCAGTTCCCTCTCATTTAGTCCAGCTATGAAATGTGTAAAAAGAGTAACATAAATCTAATATTTTTTTCAAAAAAAATCATTTCATCCAGAGTTATTATCCATTTGTTTGGCGCTTATAACTGTCTCTGAGTTCCAAAATATTTAAAAATAGGGTGTGTGTGTTGTTTTTTTTAAAAAAAATCACAGAATTCCAAGAATTGCCTGGGATTGGCTTGTCTCTTTAGCCTGCACTTTTAATTCTACCCAGCATGTTCCCTCTTCCATTCTGGTTTGTAGCCTTCACTTCCATAATTAGTTTCCTTCGCTCCCTTTTGCTGGAATGACACATTGCTTTGTGGGACTAAAGCTCTGATGGTGAACCTATATGGCACACGTGTCACAAGTGGGGCTTCTGAGGACTCTGAAAATTGTGCGAGCATTTCTGTGTGATTTCCAGAGGCCCCACAAGAACAGAGCCCTTTTGTGCAACTTCCAGAGAAGGCCTCTGGAGCCTTTGAAAATTGCACGGGAGTGCAGGGTTTTCTTGCATGACTTTCAGAGGGTCCAGAAAGAGGAGCCCAGAGGAGAGTCTGGAGAGGAGGTCTCTTTTTGTCCATGTACGTATGTTGACATGACAGCAGTCAAATTTTCTGAACTTTTGACATACCAAGTCCAAAAATTTCGCCATCACTGAATTAAAAAGGCTTGTCTCTTCATGCCACAAGCAGGGAAGCATTCACTACATTTTCTAGTCAGGTGTCCTTCAAGTTGTAGTCAAATCATCCTATGAGCCCTTGTTCTCAGCTGTGTTTTTCCCCATTTCATGGCAAAATCTGCTTGGAAATATGCATATTCATAAAAGCCCACATATGTAAGCAAGGGCATGTGGTGAAATCAGAAGGAAGATGAAATAAGTACTGCATGGTCACAAAGATAGGTAAATAAATATATGATCTCATCGTAGATCATCCATAGATTGCTTTCAGACAAAGCAATTTCTCCCCTTTTTTAAAAAAAGAAAAAGAAAATATTGGGTTCAGAGTGTAACAAAAAATATGGTTATGATGTCTTTAAAAGGACTAGAGTTTTCAAGTGTTTTTGATCAAAGTTGAAGGATTCCTTTTACTCATATAGATGGGCTATCACAATTTTAACGTATGTTGTTGCTAGAAATCTTATTTATGCTGCAAAATTGCAGGATAGATACTGTCATTACGTGGACGCCATTCTGGGTTACAGCTGAGCAAGGAGACTATGTTTAAGCGGCATACAAATGTTACTTACAGGGGATTATTATTTAAATATTTACATTCTGAAAATAAGTGTCAACTACAACTTTTTTTCCACTGATTTCTAACTGCTCACAAGGCAGTCTCAGGACTTTTTTTTTTTTAAGGAGAGAAAAGCTGGAAATGTAATTTCTTCTAGGACTCTTCTAAAGTATTGAAATCAGAAGTATTCCTTTAATAATCATGTCAAGTTGGCTTTGCTGACCTGGATTGCATTGCCAGAATATGATTAGATGTCTCGTGTCAATGAACGATTCATTTCTCAAAGATATTAGTTTTGACACTACAGTGCCTAAAATAAATTATCAAATGGCAGAGGTTTCTCCTTGTAAAGATTAATCTCCATTTAGATTCAAACTTCACAATTCTTTCTTTAAAGGGTAGCCTGAGTAGCACATACATGGAATTTCAATTATCAAATTAGCACCATAAAGAATTTGTACCCACAAGCGATCAGGTCCACGTGACGACTACAAAACTTCTCGATACCCCCTCTCTCCCTCTCTAAACGTTTAGAGTCGTCTTGAACCGTTATTTCGAGACTCTCCAAATAATTCGAAGGGACGGTCTCTAGAGAAGATCGTTAACAACCGAAAAGTTAGAAGAAGTCATCTCGAGTTCAATCCGACTTAGGATCTTAGAAGGAAGAAATATAACGGTTTAATGCTGGCATCAAAGTAAACGGTGTTTGGATCAACAACTTATGATATGCTGACAATACAGTTCTGCTTGCCAGTAAGCATGAAGACCTTCAGCTCCTCATCAACAGAATCACAGAAATATCTGAAAAATACGGCTTGAAGCTTAACACCTAAAAAACCAAGATCATGGTTGTCAGCAAACAATCCGTTAATTTACCACCAATAAATTCAGAAGGAATACCACTAGAAAAAGTTGGAAGAATCACGCACCTCGGTTCTAATTTACAAGAAAGCTGGGACATGACCGCTGAATTAAAGACAAGGATAGAGAAAGCTCGAACAGCATTCTTCAAAATGAAAAAGGTCTTCTGCAGTCACGACATAAGCTTAAGACTGAAAATCAGGCTTGTCAGATGCTATATTTTTTCTATCCTGCTCTATGGAGTAGAGAGTTGGTCTCTGACAGAAGGCCACCTGAAGAGACTAGAAGCATTTGAAATGTGGATTTACAGGCGGCTGTTACATAGAAGCTGGGTTGACAAGATCAGAAATGAGGAGGTGATAAGCCGCCTGGGAAAGCCAAGGGAAATCATCAAAACAGTTAAAAAAAGAAAATTTGAATATTTCGGACATGTGATGCGACACCCAGAAAAATACGGCATACTCCATTTATTCCTCCAGGGAAAGATTGAAGGCAAACGAGGTCCAGGCAGAAGAACATCATGGCTTCAAAATCTAAGGAATTGGTTTGGACAAAACTCAGCAGCACTTTTTCATGCAACTGCTGATAAAAACAGGATCGCCAACATGATCGCCAACGTCCGATAACGGATATGGCACAAGAAGAAGACGATATTGCCAAAGCAGAGTTAACATAACCTCAAATCTCTCGCTTGGTCTTTATCCCCTTTTCTTTGCTTTTCCTCCACTCAGCCAAGTTTTTAAGAGATGAGAAAAAATGTTCCTGCCAGAGATCCAAGTGGATCACTTCCAGAAAGCTGGTGAAATTAGATTAAAAACTGCTAGCAACCCTAGGGGTTAATAACACCAGCAGCAAATATGCCAGTGTTATGACTTATCCTTCTATATGTGATATTTGTAACTTTTGATGTAACTAATGCAATGTGATATTTGTAACTAACTCGTTTTCTGTAATATCCTAAAGGAAAATAGGTGCTAAGCAAGCAGTTGGGTTTCTCACCAAAAGCAATGAAGTAAGATCACTGCTGAGAAAAGCTGAAAGGGGAGATCTCAAAGGGGGGGAAAAACCTGCTTAGAAAGAACCAAAACAACAGCACTACGACCCAAGCAAATTACCAGACTCTTCTATGTGTTTTATTCTCAGACCTGGACTGAGCTGACAAGAAAGTCAGTCTCAATAGAGAATGAATTAGGTAAAAATTGGCTGCAAGAATTCAGTCCGAACACTACATTCCTGGAATATGGAATCACAATAATTATCTGTATATAATCAGAATTATCAGATCAAAATCCTTTATTACAATCGCTGACCAGATCTAGGTACAATTCAGCAACAATATTACAGGGAGAAAGAGATATAGGTAAATGTGCCATTGGCCATGAGACCTGGGACTGACAAGGTAAGAAGTTTTTTACTATTTTTGTACATAGGTTATGTTAAATGATTACCTTCATCAAAGTCAGCATCGTCTTCTGTATGCTGAGGGAATGGGAAGCAGTTGGTGATTTCAAGTCTGTCATCCACCACCAAGCCTAGCAGCACACCCTGAACTACTTCGTTGCCTTGGCCTTCTTCCTGATAATGCTTGATGATCTTCAGCACCACCTGAAATAGAAATGTTAAATTAGGACAATTTTATTTAAAAAGGGAAACCTAGTTCATCAGTCTATTTTCCAACAACTATTTTTTTTTAAAAAAACTTGCTTAGGTATGAATTGAATGTTATATTATTCCAAGACTGGTTATGTATCATAACATACTTAGATGACTAATAAAACAAGGTAGTGCTTAAGGATCATAGAAACATTGCTATGGCATCAGATGAATATATCTGCATATATGTATTGAAAAAAAATGGTAGGGAATTTCTGGAACTGAGGACAGCTCAGTAAAAAACAGAAATGACAACAATGGCAGAATGAAGAGCCAGCAAGTAGATCAGTTCTTCAATAGTTCCTCTCTGGACAAAGAGAGAACTTGAGATCACCCACAACTACTCTACGCAACTGCTTCTCATGAAGACATCACAAGACAGTGGTCTCTGGTTGATTTAGAGCAGTGGTTCTCAACCTTTTTAATGCCGCGACCCCCAACCGGTCGTAAGTCGAGGACTAAACCGGTCGTAAGTCGAGGATTAAACCGGTCGTAAGCCGAGGGCTAAACCGGTCGTAAGTCGAGGACTAAACCGGTCGTAAGTCGAGGACTACCCAACTGGTCTTAAGTCGAGGACTTTCCCTGCCCGGGAGCGCCACGCATGCATGGTTCCGCCCCCTGCGCCGGCCGAGGCATAGCTGGCAAATGGCAGAGACGGAGCAGGCCGACCACCAGCTGGCCCAGCTCAAGGGAGGTAAGGCACCCGCCGGAAAAGGGGGAAAAAATGGACAACAAAAATGGCGGACAGCCTTGCTTGGTGACCCCCATGAAATGGTCGATCGACCCCAAATGGGGTCCCGACCCACAGGTTGAGAACCACTGCACTAGAGGGAACTAAAACTTACAATTAAAAAAGAACCCTTAAACTTGACTTACAATTATAGTACAAAGCAAAATATTTTAACACTGGGCACATTAAAGGATATTTTTCAGTAATGAACCCAGAAGTTAATTTTAATAGTGTGTGCCTCTATAGATGGATTGTATTTAAAAGATGTAATAGAAGAAGAACATGTTCCACTGACAAGTTCAAAATTAGCATGGAAAAATATATTACATTGGACAAACAAAAGAAACTGGTTATCTTAATAACTAAAACAGATATACAGACAACAAGCCAAAAGAGCGAGCTGGATAATTTCCTATATTGGATTTACCAAAGATGCTTGTTAAATTTTGGGGGAAAAATGTCATGAGAAGGGATTAAAAAAATAAAAACAAGTTTTACAACAATATTTGAAGGGACTAGAGATTATGATTATTAGAAGTAAAAGGAAAGAATATAAAATTAGCTTATTTGATCAAGGTCAAAATAAATATATTGTTATTTTTGATAACTTTTGCTGACATCAGGATGGAAATGACAAGATTTCATTGATTTGTTTGTAAATAAGAGATGGGATATGGGAAGAAGACATTTGCTATATTTTCAGAGAAGATGATAAGGTATTAAAATTGTTTATATTTGTGATGAAGGGGAAGTAATTTATTCATATATTTCTTTTCTTTTTCTTTACTATATTTTGTCTCTCTTTTGTATTGCCTTTTCTATTTCTTTACTGCATCTTCTCTTTTTCTTTTTTTAGAATAAAAATAAGTTTTTACTCTTGTAATTATAATATTTAATGACATTGTTATTAAAAAAATTTGCAGGGTAATTCCAGAAATTTAAGGAGGGCTAAAATATTTGAATATAAATATTATTAAATTCAGGTTGCTCAGGAAATAGGACAACGTACCAGAAAAATATAACATTTATTTATTATTAAGAAAATGTATATAGCCACCCCATTCTCAGTGACTCCAGGAGGCTTACAAAGATAAAAATCCAATATATATATATAACTGATAGGGGTTTTCTCTAGCAACAATTCTCCACAAAAGTATCTGAAATCCAATTTCTGCTTCTGTACTTGTGAACTGTAAATAAAGAGTTTATTGTCAATTTCCTCAACTATTTTAAATTATTTCACCTTGGTTTACTCCACTTTACTAAATCATGAGAAAATGAGATGATGATCCCAGCCAAGTAACATAAGTCTGTATGTGCTGCAAAAAAATCTCTCCATTGTTAGGAGATGTTTTTTTTTTGTGCATTCGTGGTATGCCATATGCAAGAGAGGAATTCTGTAGTCACCAGGCTCAGGATCAAAACAAACACATCTAAAAATGTGGGAACTGGAAATAAATCTTCTGTTGCTAAATATTCATACACAAGGTCTAAGTGATGCCCAGGGCATTCTGGTTTTCCATTTTTCATCCATTCAAAACAATCAAAAACCATTCTGTATTCAAAGAGCATCCATTCACCTGATGACTTTTAACAGATTCCCCTTAGATTTTTCTTTCTGCAGTTCTTTTTAAGTATTGATTTCCATTTCTGAAAATCTTGCCACACCCCACCCCTTTGTCTGCTGAAGTGGTATTTGGCTACGTAAGACATGACGAGCAACACTTTGAATTTGTCACTTTGTACATTTAGAGGAGTCAACCTGGTACAGTCCAATCAACACCATGCAGTAGGGCTAGTAGATAAGAGATAGTGGATGAACACTTCCAAAATTGATATTAAGAGCAACTCTAGGATCAGTTCACCTACAAGCATCTATGGGGAGATATTTTTTTATACACACTCAAACATTATTTGGGAGCGTGATCCATATAGTTTAAAAAAAATAACCTAAATGGAATTTAGGCCCAGAAAGACCCCAAATCAATAAGGGTGGGGAAAGCATTCCAAAATAATCCAATCACAAAGTTTTTGCTCCAGCATTTCAGAGACAAAGTTTCTGCTTGACTAATCATAAAGTAGAAGTTGCTTCATTAAGCAATTTCTCCTCGATTTTAATAGGCAACACTGAAATTTTCTAACTTTTAAGATGAGAAAATGAGAAATGTCATATGCTGCAAGAGTAATCCTCATAGAAACTGTGAAGACCCCCTACAGAAATGTTTCTGGAACGTGTGCCCTGGGAAATTAGTTCTTTGAGCTGCTAAGAAAATGAGTATCAGCATCGTTATCACACAGTCATGAAAATGAACAAGCTAATAGCAGCTTTGTCCAACCTGAAGCCACCAGAGATTTCTGCAATCATAGAATCACTGAACTGGAAAGAACTATCAGGTCTTCAAGCCCAGTGCTCTCCACCCCCAAGCAAGCTATTCAGATCAACAACACACATCAGAGAAAACCTTCAGGCTCTGTCTGAATGCATCCAATGATGTAGATTCTACTACCTTTCTAAGTAACTGGTTCCACCACTTATAATGCTCATTTACAGTCTCAATCATTCCCAGCAACATGTTTAATGAAAGGCTGAGTCAAAACGTGAAATTAAGAACTTCCTGTTGAACTAGGAATAGGAAATCATTTTGACTGCTTTTTTTCTTTGTTACCTTGAACCAACAGAGTATAGAATTCAGAATTTGTACCTTTTTTTTTTGCATTACTGCTTAAAATATCTGAGAAATATTTACTGTACTATACTAAGATATCTCTAACTACTAGGTTGGATATGCAATTATCCCACTCCACCATTTTAACCTTAAACATGCATCTTAAATAATTAAGCTGACAAATAGGCCCTTGTCAGACAACTCTACCATATTTTTACATGGTAGTTATCTGAAACAAACTACAATGGCTGCTCCAAAATTTACAACTGAGCACTGAACTACCAAGTCTAATAATTTCAACATCAGATCAGAACGAACGGTTGCTGGAATTGGGTATGTCTAGTTTAATGAAGAGAAGGACGAGGGGGGACATGATAGCAGTGTTCCAATATCTCAGGGGCTGCCACAAAGAAGAGGGAGTCAAGCTATTCTCCAAAGCACCTGAAGGCAGGACAAGAAGCAACGGGTGGAAACTAATCAAAGAGAGAAGCAACCTAGAACTAAGGAGAAACTTCCTGACAGTTAGAACAATTAATCAGTGGAACTACCTGCCTCCAGAACTCGTGAATGCTCCAACACTGGAAGTTTTTAAGAAGAGACTGGACAGCCATTTGTCCGAAATGGTATAGGGTTTCCTGCCTGAGCAGGGGGTTGGACTAGATCAGGGCTTTTCAACCAGTGGTACGGGTACCACCTGTGGTACATCGGCACCTGGCAGGCGGTACGCGAACATCCTAGAAAAGTGGTAGCGGGGGAGGGGAATGAGCTGAACCGGTGCCAGCACCGCACATACCTGAGCGAGAGACGGCTGGAGCTGCAGGGCTGTCAGGACTCAGCGGAAGCGCCAGGATCAGTGCCAGGGTCCAGCTGGTCATAAGTCTTTTTTTTTTCAGTGCTATTTTAACGTTGAATAGTCACTAAGTGAACTGTTGTAAGTCGAGGACTACCTGTAGCTGATTTCTTTGAAACCAAATATTTTTGGAATTCTCTGCAGACAATTTCATTGTCAATTTCCCCTTGCTATCAGCCGTTAGCCCAGCATGGAAGCTGAATAGATCTGTTTCCTAGCATCATCTTAACGGCTGCCAAAGAGGCAGAGAGAAGTTTAACTCGGTTCCTCTTATTAAGAATTTCAGGGACTTTCTAATTTCATTAATGATTAATGCAGCCCTTCCAGAAGGGATCAGAGCAAAAAGGAACCCATTAAGCATTCCGATATTAATCAGCAAATATAAAAAACTTGTAATTCACTTGCAATAAAATGAGCTAATAAACATGTTGACAATGGTCGGTATTTTTTTGTAAGTAGTATTTCCATATGTAAACAGCTATTTCCAATTTGCTCTTTTGCTGCTTTTTACAGTTTGTTACAGGCATCAGCTTATTAGGCTTTAAAGGCTGGATAGAAGCAGATTCCAATGTAATATTAGAAATATTTCTAAACAGAGCAGTTTGACAGTGGAGCCAGTTACTCAAAAAAGCGGTGGTTCCCTTTACTGGATGTGCTCAAGTATTCATCAGGGATGCTTTAATTCAGATTCCTGCATTTAACAAGGAGTTGATTTGATGAAATCTATGTTCCTTTCCAATTCTATGATGCTAAGAATTATTTTAAAAATGGTTTTAAAATAGATAAATCTATCCTAAACGCTATCTCCAAGTAAGATGATAGCTTTGGGAGAAACAAAGGAATTACAAGAGGACTTAGTCAGCGGGCACTCATAAATATACATACATACACATACACACACACACACACACACACATATATATACATACATGCATACCATGTCACTGGTCATGTCTGGAAATATTCAAGAAACCATCACGGAAGACAAAATACACGTCTTTCAAAATAGTACTGCATTTACAACCATTTGGTTAACGATGGTGTAAAATTACAACAGCTTCAGAATAAGTGATTTACAACTCATCCTAAAAGTTACAACTATCACAGCACTGGCACATTCATGTGATTACAATTTGGGTGCTTGGCAACCAGCTTGCATTTATTACAGTTGAAGCATCCTGCAAGCACAGGATTGTGATTTATGACCTTCCCAGCCAGCTTCTGATAAGTAGAATCAGATAGCTAGAAGGGATCTTGGAGGTCTCCTAGTAGTTCCCAAGGCAGGAGTCCTTATAGTATCCCAGACAAATGGATGTCCAGTCTTTTCTTGAAACACCTCCACAGATGGAACATCCACAATTCCCAGAGGCAAGTTATTCCATTGATTAATTGTTCTCGCTGTCAGGAAATTTCTCCTTAGTTCTAGATTGTATCTCTCTTTAACAAGCAGATCATAGCCAATTGGGAAAGCCATAGTGACCTAACTGTGTGATTCACTTAATGACTGCAGTAAAAATTGTCATAAAAACAGGTCTGGTCACAAGATGACTCAGTTAATGACCACATCACTTAAAGATCAAAATTCCAGTCCCCGTTCAATATCCTTCCTAATCACCATTATTCTTCTACAAGGCTGTGGCTTCTGCCCTATAGCAATAGCAACAGCACTTAGATTTATATACCGCTCCATAGTGCTTTATAGCAGTCTCTAAGCAGTTTACAGATTGCCACCAACAATCTGGGTCCTCATTTAATTGACCTCAGAAGGATGGAAGGCCAAATCAACCTTGAGGCAGTCAGGATCGAACTGCTGGCAGTTGTCACAGTTAGCCCAAAATACTGCATTCTAACCACTGCCTTATTTATCCCCTTCCTTCACAGTTATGGTTTGGGAATGTCTCCATGTGATTATGCCAACTAAGTAATAGGAATTATAGGAACTTGCTTTACAAATTAAGGAAGACTTTGGATAAATATTACTAATAAACAAAATATATACATATGTAATTATCTGATAGTCCGTTATTAACATGCTCATATTACATAGGGATTTTGAAGCCAAAAAAACCTTGGTTCACTAAGTTCACTAAACTCTTCTGTTTTTAAGACTTGTTGAACAAACTTCAATTAAGTTCAAATAAAGTTTAGACATCAAGGAAGTCATAAAATATGGTTTAAAAATCACACATACAGTCAGAAACATTATTCTGGCTTAGTGAGATATACAGTATATGCCCAATTAGAAGAAACTGGGCCAAAAAAAAAAATCAGCGATAAATTAAAAGTTGTGTTTCTCAACTTGGAGAACTTTAAGCTGTATGGACGGCAAGTCCCAGAATTCCTCAGAAAGGCTGAGGAATTCTGGGAGATGAAGTCCATATATCTTAAACTTCCAAAGGTTGAAAAAGTCTGAGTTAAAGTATAATTGTTATCCAAAACTATCAGATTACAGCATTTATATCACCCAAGAGACATAAGCATTAGTATTGGTATCTCTTCAAGCCACCAAGCTTCTGCTTTACCATCTAAGGAAGATACGCACAATATTTCAGGAATAACAAAGAATTAGAATTTCAGCCATCAGTAGCTGCAATCTCTTATACTCCTGGAATGCCAGATTCAGTATTCATGAGTGACTGCTACTTGCCCATTAAAACATGACTCTCTAGGTTCCCAGTATCTCCATTCGTAACTATTTCAAAAAGACAGCTAAGTGCGGTAACAGTTAACCTTATCATCATTCAACAAGCCATTTTGCAGATGGATTCTAGCTGAAGTTCTAGTGTCATTTTAAATTTAGAGAAGAGACCCTGAGCAGGGGAATAATAAATCTTATACACGTTTGATCTTCAGAAATTATTGATCTGAGGGGGAATAAAAGCAAGTGACTATATCTGAATCATCCACTTCATGAATTGTAAATGTGAGTATCCCATTCTCATCATAGGCATTTTTCTAAACTTGGAAAATACATTTAAGATATTAGCTATGCTATTTTTCTTTAAATCTAACAGCAACCTAAATTCTGAAATAGTTGCCAAAATATTAGGTTATGATGAAACGGGATGTCTTTTTAATTTCTGTATTCAACCGTCTTCCCTATACGGTCCTAAACCAGGATTACCCAGTCTAGATGTCCTTTAAATCAGCGGTCCCTTTCTAGCTCCACAGACTGGAGGTGTCGGGGAAGGGAGGGATGGTTCCATGCACAACCTAGATTCAACGCATGTGCAAATAAAGCTTCACATGCTCGCCCGCCATTCCCAATAGGCTAAGGATCAGTACTGGTCTGCAGCCCAGGGGTTGGAGACTCCTGCTCTAAATGTGTAAATTCCCCATGAAAAAAGGATTTTTCTTCTTTTATTAACTCAAGCAAATAAATATCAACATAAAGGCAAAAAGAACACACATCTTAAGATTTAGTTCACATGTAACACAAAAGCAGTGTTCATGAAACATGAATATGCTGCAGTAATTTATCTAAAATATTTATAGGCTGCTTTTTTGAGTCAAACTATTGGCAGCTTCTAATATATGCAATGCAATGTTTTAAAGTAATGCATCACAAAAGTACAGTTAAATAGGCAAGTATGATGAGCTATAATAAAAGAGTGATTACGTTTACAATCAAACCAATCATGAGAATCTATAATCATACCCCATACAATAATCCAAGAAGATATGGGTCTTTATATCCTGCTTAACTGACTTCAATATTACAGTAATGCACATGCCAAGTATGGCTGTTTGAACATTAATGACCACAGCATCTTCATAGCACAATCCAGCCATTCCTGGTGTGATTTCAAATCTGTTCTCAATATTTGTTTTTTTAGCACAATGATAGCTTGATGAATCTAGAAAGTGCTGGAATGACTAGGGAAAAGACAATGTAGAAAACATCCAGAGATCTTACCCTGAAAGATTTTGTCTTGCCCTGGCCACTAAAAACTGCTCATCACTGACAAGGGAGCATTACTTCATCAATCTAATCAGTACAGGGAGTCCAGGACTTATGACTTGTTTAGCAATCATTCAAAGTTATGATGGACCCTGAAAAAGTAAGTTATAACACATATTCAACATTCTGATAACTGGGCCCCATTCTGTAGTCACATGACCGCATTTTGGGCACCCTCACACATTTACAACTATTTGCAGTATCCTGCAGTCATGTGACTGCAATTCACAACGTTGTTGCTGGAAGCAGGCATTTATTTCCAGTTTCCAGCAAAAAATACCCCACAGCGAACAATGGGTTGGTTCAACAACAACAGTTGGAAGTCAAGGACTACCTGTATGGTTTAGATTCTTCTTCTATGTTTACATATAGAGTGGTGGGCAACTCTACAGATAGACATGGTTCCTGAATCTCTTCTTTGTTATCCAGTGATCTTTGTGTGATGCTGCTAAGTTGCAGGAGCACCACTACTGAAAATCAATGCAATGGTTTCCTACCATTTTAAGAAAGGCAAACATGGAAGTGCAGTGTAAGTCTTGGAAAAAGTTTAATGTAGGAAAACCCATCTCCTCAACACAGAAACAATGGAAAATTCTGGCCATCCATGACCTCACTTATTTTGCGTCATTATCATTTCACCAACAGTCTTTGCTTCCTTTCAAATGTTTACTTTAGTCTACTCCAATCTTAAAATCCCTCTTACCACCATACGTTTTATTATCAATAGTACACAAATGAACAGCTTAGTGAAAACAGCAACCTGATAGAAGCATACAATCTTATAAAAGCTATGGTTTAACTAAACTCTCCTACAATAGTTACCCAAAACTTGTACCATCCTAGCAGAATGGTCTACCTTTGTTGTATAATGTATTTAAAACATTATTATTCATACCATCTTTCACCTATAGAATCTCCAAGTGGCTCTTAGAAATATTGAATTATTTAGACACCAATTAATGTATTTAACAGCATAATCCTATATGCAGAACTGTGTTTAAAGTCTAGTTAGATCAGTGGTTCTCAACCTGTGGGTCGGGACCCCATTTGGGGTCAATCGACCATTTCATGAGGGTCGCCAAGCAAGGCTGTCCGCCATTTTTTTTGTCCGCCATTTTTTTCCCCTTTTCCGGCGGGTGCCTTACCTCCCTTGGGCTGGGCCAGCTGGTGGTCCGCCTGCTCCGTTCTCTGCCACTTGCCAGCTACGCCTCGGCTGGTGCAGGGGGCGGAACCACGCATGTGCGGCGCTCCCGGGCAGGGAAAGTCCTTGACTTACGACCGGTTGGGTAGTCCTTGACTTACGGCTGGTTTAGTCCTCGACTTATGACCGGTTTAGTCCTCAACTTACGACCAGTTGGGGTCGCGGCATTAAAAAGGTTGAGAACCACTGAGTTAGATGGAAAGGCCTAAGTTCCAATCCAATATCAGGCATGGAAACTCACTGGGTTATATCTGGCCAATCACAATTGTGATCTAGTGAAAACCTCTTAAATGAACAAGCAAATAACTCAACCTACCACATAGGATTGTTATTTTGACAATAACACTGAAGTTGCATACTGCATACACTATCTTGACTTCCTAGTGGAAGTGCAGGATATAAATCAAAATTAATTGTTACAATCAGTCTGAAAGATATATTTTCCCCACAATATATTCTTTGTTAAAGGTAAGAGAGTTAAGAGCAACTACTTAGGGGGAAAATAAATGCTCTGCCTTGATAATATCTGGAAATTCAACAGAATTACACCTCTGTTTTTAAGAAAGAAAATTAAACATTTTAAAGATACCAAGTTATGTACAAAATCCTGAAATATGTATTAAAGCAAAATGCTAAATATAAAATTTGTTTAGTTCAACAGAGTTCCAATGCTTGTTTTTCAGATTCAAAAGCAAAAAGATGCTTTGGAGTCTTTTGCAATTTCTTAAAACTTGCTGTATCTTTTCCCAGATGTCTCCTCCAACCAACAGGCAAGCCCTGATAAAGACATGTTGGTTAATACTTATTTATTTTATAGAACCAAGTTTCACATTAATGAGCTACACTGATGGGTTTTGGTCACCACAATACAAAAAGGATGCTGAGGTCCTAAAAACTAGTGCACAGAAGACCTATAAAGATGATAAAGGGCCTGGAAGCTAAATTATATGAAGAACAGTCAAGCACTGGGTATGTTTAGCTTAATGAAGAGAAGACTTTCCAAGGACTGCCAGAGGGAAAGGGGCAATCATTTATTCTCCACATCGCCTGAAGTTAGAACAAGAAGCAAAGGGTGAAAACTTGTCAGAGGAGATCCAAACTGGAAATGAGGAGGAACTTCCTGACAATGAAAACCATTAAGCAACGGAACAGCTTTTTAAGTTTGCCTCCAGGTGTTGATGGATGCTCCATCACTGGAGGTTTTTAAGAAAATATTGGACAACCATTTGAGCCATAGTGGCACAATGGTTAGAATGCAATATTGCAGGCTAATTCTGCTGACTGCGACTGCCAGCAGTTTGAGTCTCACCAGTTCAAGATCAGTAAAATGAGGACCCAGATTGTTGGGCACCATAAGCTGACTCTCTAAACCACTCAGAGAGCACTATGAAGCACTATATAAGTCTAAGTGCTATTGCTATTTCCAGAGATGTATGAGGACTCCTGTCTTGGGCAGGGGGTTAGACTAGAACAGTGATGGCGAACCTTTTAGAGACTGAGTGCCCAAACTGCAACCCAAAACCCACTTATACATCATCGGGTGCCGGGTGGGCATGGCCCATTGGGTGAGCGTGGCTGCGGTGGTAACAGCATATTGGGTGGGACTAAAAAGTTCAATCAATCAATTCCAACTTTGCGAGATCTTTTTTTTTCCTGCGAGAAGTTGAAATTGACTGATTGATTGAACCTTTTTTTTTTGCCCACAGCGGCAGAGGCCTAAAGCGAAAAGGTTTTATAAAACCCAGCTGAAGGCCTAGGACTGGGGCGACGGTGCACATGCCCATAGAGAGGGCTCTGAGTGCAACCTCTGGCACCCGTGCCATAGGTTCGCCACCACTGGACTAGAAGACCTCCAAGGCCTCTTCCAAACTTATGAGTCTATAATTCTATAAACCTGACAAGATATGTTTTATCAGTTTGATGAGTAAACTATAACTGAGTTCACACAACACTCTAAGCCAGTGTTTCTCAACACTTGTCACTGGCTGGGGAATTCTGGGAGTTGGAAGTCCACCCACTTTGAAGTCCCCAAGGGCTGAGAAACACTGTTGTAGACCAAGTTTAATAACCCACAGATCTTCACACAGCATGCTACAACGTAAAACAAGCCCACCTCATTTAGGCTTGGTGGGGCGGGTGAATCCTGCAGTTTAGCCAAGGGCCGGATTGTAACACCATCTCTCTCAAGGCGCCTCGTGTCAAGAAGGGCTGCTGCCTTTTCATTCGAGATAATGGGGCTATCAAAGCAGGATGCCCATCCCATCCCACTCCTGCCAGGGTTTCCCATTTCGCTTACCAGCCCGTCGATCTGCACTTGCTTCACCGTCGAGTCCCCGGGGCCCGATTTGGCTTTGGCTTTCGCGTTAACGACTGCGGAAGCTGTGGCTCCGGTTCCCTCCTTACGAGACGCCATGGCGAAAAGAGGCAGCGAGCACACTGTCGGGAAGTAAAGAAGAAGGGAGCGTGCGCCAGACAAGATCTTCCGGGTAACGGACTGGAAACACTATCCCGGAAAATAAGGTTCCGCTTGAAGAACCCCAAGCGTCAGTAAGCCGGCACTCGAAATTAGAAGATAGGAAGGATCTATGGAGATTCTCAGTCATGCAGGTCATGGTTGTCCCAATGGTGCTTTTCAGGAGCGAAACATCTTCAAAGAAAAACAAGAAAGTCCAGTTGCCTCCTGAAAAAGCATCTTTGGGATAGGAGGGATCGTACCAGCCGAGGGGGGCTGATTTCTCAGGAAAGATGCAATAGCAACGGCTCACAACTGCGTAATATTATTAATACGGGATGCGAGAAAATCTCGCTAAGAGTGGAAAATCACTTAATGGCATTCAAATCAATCGATTTGGAGTACAACGTTTCGTTTACACGATTCTGTTAGTTCACTTAACCAGCAGTCCTCTGGGCCCATCAGCCTTTTAAAAGTGATTATGAACTAAGAAAAAGCTTCAAGGGACAGCCCTTTGAATCCCCCCACTTGGTCCTTCTCCGTATATTGAGATTGCAAGTCCCCGAATTCTGTTCTAGCATGGTTATAATTATTTTATTCCTTTTGGAAGGGCACAAGATTTGCTTTTGCTGCAAGAGGGGAGGCCGCTACACTTCAGAAACGAATCTAAGGGATATCGTTGTTAGCCTTGCAATGTCAGAGTCAAATTAAGAGCCCAGTTTTAGATAATGTATCTGCTCCCAATTGCCTGGACAATAACGTACAACAGAATGAATAAAGCCATCCACTAAAAATACCAACATAATAATTACTCTGCTTTTATTACCAACAGAAAGTTACTTTTTCAACTTTATTTTATGAAATATAGAATGCATTGTGGGTTTTTTTTTTAATGAGCAAGGTAAAACTTTCTGCGCCCAGTAGCTGCTCTCCGAATTTTTGCAGCCTGCTCCTTAGTTCTTGTCAGAACTATTTCCCCACGTGTTTCAGGCAGGAGCATTGCGCATGCGTCGATGTGGTCTCTCCTTCCGTTAAACGATCCAACCAAACTTCCGGTTAAAGGAAGAGACGGGTGCATGTTTTGTGAGGTTGTCTTTTGTATGTTTATTCTCCTTCGGCTTCCGTTATGAAGATCACCCGGCAGAAGCATGCCAAGAAGAACATAGGTTTCTACAAGTACAATTTCGGTTTCCGGGAGCCTTTCCAGGTGCTGCTGGACGGCACCTTCTGCCAGGCTGCGCTGCGCAACAAGATCCAGATACGCGAGCAGTTGCCGGGTTACCTAGCCGGAGCCACGCAACTCTGCACGACGCGGTGAGGGAAGTGGAGGCGTTAGTCGGGGGGGGGGGGTGGTAAGCGCACCTCGATTGGCTGCGAGGAACAAGTGACAGGAGCGCGAGACGGTGCTGCAGAAACGCGCACGCGCGCTTTGTTCCTTTGGATGGGTGGCCGGCGGGGGCCGCGCGAGTTTTTCCAGCAGCCTGGGATTGGCTGATGGAAGAGCTCCGCGCGATAGGGGGGGGAACTCGCAGAAGTCCTTGCGAGGCAGCGGGGGTGGGGGGGGGACGGGGATCATGCGCTGATTCAGCAGCAGTCACTTTTGGGAGGGTGGGTTAGATCAGTGTTTCTCAACCTTGACCATTTTAAGGCATGTGGACTTCTTGAGGGTCTTAAGGTGTCGGTCGTAACGACCGACACCTTAAGACCCTCAACTTCAGGTGTACGGAATTTTACCAGTTCCAACTCTTTGTGACCCAATCTAATATATGGGTACCCTGTATCTTATCTTATTGTCGCAACCTTCCCTGGAACCTCCAGAAGATTAGGTTGGGGGGACAAGTACGTCCTTTGGGATATAGTGTGGTGGCGAACCTATGGCACGCGTGCCAGAGGCAGCACTCAGAGCCCTCTCGGTGGGCACACACACTGCTGCCACTAGCAGCTCATGCAGGTCCATTAGGCCACCAACGCCACCCGGAGCAGCAGCCCCGGCCAGCACAAAGCATGCAAAACAGCCGGCTAGCAAGCTCGAGTAGAGGTATTAGAGCATCGAGGTGGCCACGCCTACCTGGCCACACCCACCCAGTCTGCTGTGACCACCCTGGCCACGCTCACCCAGTGGGCCACACACCCCGCCCTCCCTGAGGGAACCACAATGCTGATGTGGCCCTGGCACTTTGCAATAAATAAATGGGGTTTGGGTTGCGGTTTGGGCACTCAGTGCCTAAAAGGTTTGCCATCACTGCCCTATATCATTTCAGACAAATAGTTCAATCTCCTTTTTAAAAACTTCCAGTGTTGGAGCATTCACCGCTTCTGGAGGCAGGTTGTTCCACTGGTTAATTGTTCTAACTGTCAGGAAGTTTCTCCTTAGTTCTAGGTTGCTTCTCTCCTTTGTGTTCTCCTTTTACCAGATGTTGGTAGTCTTGGCTATGTTAAAGGGCAGAGAAAGTATAGATGTTAATAACAAAGGTGCCTATGTTGGGGACAAGTGTCAAAACAAGCAAGAATGTGGAAGCAGTATCAGGCTGCAGGTTCTACATTTAGGCAAGAAAAACCAAATGCACAGGTATAGTATAGGGGGTACCTTGCTCAATAGTAGTAACTGTGAGAGGGATCTCGGAGTCCTAGTGGACAATCACTTAAATATGAGCCAGCCGTGTGCTGCAGCTTCCAAAAAAGCCAACACAGTGCTGGGCTGCATTAACAGAGGGATAGAATCAAGATCACGTGAAGTATTAATACCACTTTACAATGCCTTGGTAAGGCCACACTTGGAATACTGCATCCAGTTTTGGAGTGGTGCTACATTTTTTCTACGACTCTGAGATCTTTCTCATGTCTCTTCTCGTTGTTTCTACTAATCCCCTGAGGAGGCTAAAACATATAAGGAACGGTTGCTGGAATTGGGTATGTCTAGTTTAACGAAGAGAAGGACGAGGGGGGACATGATAGCAGTGTTCCAATATCTCAGGGGCTGCCACAAAGAAGAGGGAGGCAAACTATTCTCCAAGGCACCTGAAGGCAGGACAAGAAGCAACGGATGGAAACTGATCAAAGAGAGAAGCATCCTAGAACTAAGGAGAAACCTCCTGACAGTTAGAACAATTAACCAGTGGAACAACCTGCCTCCAGAAGTGGTGAATGCTCCAACACTGGAAGTTTTAAAGAAGAGACTGGACAGCCATTTGTCCGAAATGGTGTAGGGTTTCCTGCCTGAGCAGGGGGTTGGACTCGATGACCTCCAAGGTCCCTTCCAACTTTATTATTATTATTGTTGTTGTTGTTGTGCAAAAGCAATGGGACTTGCCTCTTGATGCTCCTTCCATCTTCTTGTCTATTTTGACATCTACCCACCCTCACCTTCACACGGACGTTTCTGCTCAATTATCTTTTACTGTCCCGTCCTACTTTGTGAGGCATACTGGGAGTGGGTGATAATTTTGAATTTCTTTATCCCATATATAGCATATCCTACCATTTAGGCACGGGTGTCAAACTCACTACATCACATGACGTGTTGTGACGTATTGTGACTCATTTTTCATTGCCGGCAATGGGGTGGGCCCAGCTTCAGTATGATGAAACTGGCCCGCGGGTTTGACACCCCTGATTTAGGGGCTCAAATGGTGCTCCCATTTTCCCCAGAGCAAAATGCTTTGTTCTTACAACTATTCTGTGAGATACTTTGGGCTAAAAGAGGGTGACTGGGCCAAAGTCACCCAGTGATTAGTAGATAGTATTATGCTATGTTACTATGTTGCATACTATGTAACACATTGATTTCATATCAATTACTTGATGTCCATTGGACTTGAGCAACTTGTAATTTCAAATAAATAAAATGTCCTTGATACATGTTCTTTATTTAAATATTTACATGTCACTCATCTTAAATAAAACTCTAAGTAGTTCACAACCAAGAATAAAAAACATGTATAAATAATAAAAGGAAAGCAGTTAAAACAAAACAGATGAAATAGGTCACATAATGAAATTATATTTGATTTTTTTTTCATTTTTGATGTATTTGTACCTTTCAGTGCATACACATATGTATTTAATTTCCTGGGAATATATTTAATTTCCTCTATATATATTTTAAGAAATTTCATTCCATTTTAAACTATAAGAAATATAGGCAATCATTGCCTAGCAATCACTTGTTCAGCAGCCATTCAACGTTACAACAATGAACAAAATTTATGGCCAAGCCCTGCAATTGTGGTTGTTGCGGCATCCCCTGCAATCATGTGATCATGATTTGGATGTTTATATGGAGTTAGTTGGCTTCCACCTTAATTCCAAAAAGACATTGGCACCTGCCATTTATGAGCAGATTTCCCTATAGATGTAGACTTTTGATATAATTAGGCTTCTTGTTAAAAATACAAAATAAAGTGTTGTGCTTTTTTTCTCACTATATTTCCCTTTTAGATGTGTGCTAAAAGAATTGGAATGCTTGGGGAAAAAGCTGTATGGTGCAAAACTAATTGCCCAGAGATTTCAAGTTCGCAACTGCTCTCATTTAAAAAATCCAGTGAGTGGTTCAACCTGCCTATTGTCCATGGTTGAGGATGGTAATCCACACCATTATTTCATAGCTACGCAGGTAAATTTATTTCACTTGAACATTTTTGAACAAAATGCACTGTCTGTGACCTGCACTAAAAATATTCATTTGTGTTCTTCTACATAACCTTGAATAACTGTGTCATTAGACTTTGTTCAGATTTCAAGAAAAAAAAAATCCTCTTGCTACAATGAATTCATTACTTCCCAACTACTTATTTTTAATTGTTAAGATAATTTGCTGTCCTACTTGTGTTACATTTACATACAGTGATAGCTACTTTACAGCTGTAACACGTACAATGTTAGGTCAATTATATATTTCAAAAAGTTTAATTACATTTTAGCAAAATCATGGGCTGAGGGAATATAATTAGAGTTTCTTATTGTTCTATGAAGCATATTGTGTAGTCTGCACTCACCTGCATTTTGTAATAGACTCTTTTTTGTTTTGTGTTTTACTTTTTTAAAAAATAGGACCAGCACCTGGCCACAAAAATAAAGAAAAAGCCTGGAATCCCTCTGCTATTTATAATTCAAAATACAATGGTTCTGGACAAGCCTTCTGCCAAATCTTTGGCTTCAATACAGGCAATGCATACAAGCCAGCTTATTCCGGAGCACCATAAACAGACCATTGCATTTCTGAAAGAGAAAAAAGGTCTTGTGAAAACTTCAGAACCCAAAAAAAGGAAGCGGAAAAGGGCTGCTGGACCAAATCCTCTCAGCTGTCTGAAGAAAAAGAGAAAAACTGAAGAATCCCAACAGTCTTCCACATCTAAGAAAAAGGGAAACCGGAAGCGTAGTAAAAGGAAATCAGACACTACGACTGCAGCTGTCCAAGATACAAAAGCATAATATTATTCTGAAAATTCAATGTGCATTTCTATTTTGTGGACTTTGGATATGTAGTTAATGCTGTTTGAAAAATAAATCATACTTTGTTTTTTAAAAAAAATGTTTACCATGTATGTCATGTTGGTGCCATGGGGGAAAAGAACTCTTCAGAACAAACTTTATATAAAGAGGCTATGAGGTTAAGAAGTTTGTTACTTTTCAAAACAAAAGGCAATATGAGGAGGATGGCAAAATAATCATTATACGAAGACGTTACCCAGGTTAAATTCAGGATAGGAACATGCTACTAAGACTGCAATGGAAATAAGACAGTGGTTTTTTTTTAAGTTCAGAGATAAGAAAAAGCATTCTAGCCAGCTCTCTATTCCCCCCCCCCCCAGTTCAGGAGAAGCAGCTGCTTTGAATTGGTTGTTACTTCAAATGAGAGCAGTAAAAACTACATTAATCCACCGTTGATTTACTTTGTGTGAATCAAGAATCAGGAAATGCACCCATATTTTTTCGTGCTTCTTATGCAATAAAATGCAGTTACTTTTAGGATCTAGGAAAGACATGCTTGTTTTAAGCATCCAAGGTACTACACAGTTGCCCTTTTATGCTGACTCACATTTCTCCCTTCAAATTTTCCTGGACTAAAATAGCTTATAAGTGTGCTTTCTTCATTTAGAGATTTTCATATGTCTGATAGAATATTGTTTTAACTTCTACTGATTCTTTGGTGTAGAGAATACCTCTTATGTGTTCTGGCAGTTTTTTGAAGGATGGTGCAGAACTTATTATAATGTAACATTCAGTGATCCTATTTTCCATGTTTCAGTGCTAAACGTTAATGAGGTCAGCCTAAGGCTAGCAAATGTGTGTTTGAAAAAGATCCTAACTAGAATCATAATGCCTATCTACAAATGTAGCATTCCTACAGTAGGAATACCATGTAGAATACTGTTACAAGAGCTGGAAAAGCTGCAGAAAAAGAAAGATTAAAAAACTGAACAATTCATTCCTGACAATTTAGAATCAGGCCAGCTTTAATTAAATTAGGCTACAGTAATGATAGGCCACTGTTCTCCAGATGTTTTGGAATTCAGCTTTCATTAGTTCCAGCCAGCATGGCCAATGACAAGGGAATATGGAAAGTTTGGTCTAATGTATTTGACCAAATACCAAATTCTTGACATTTGAAACATCTGGAAACTGCCAGGTTCCTGCTCTGGGTTATACAGTATATATAGAAAATCTACATGCCTTTGTTAAAATGCCAGGTTTTTGAGATGTAAAAAAAATCAAGCCAAGATAAATCACTTCAGAATTTTTTCCACCTTTAATAAAACATATCAGCTGTACAATTCAATTGAAAAACACACTGAAAATGTTTACTGGGGGAAAAAATAATGATATGGTTGTATAAATGTTCACATCCTCTTATGAATGACTCCTATCAAATGCGTTCAGCTGTTCTAGTAGGATTTTTCTGACATTCAGTTGCCTCTTGTAGCAAAAACCATGGTCGACAAAGAGCTTACAAAGCATCAAAGGGATCTCATTGTTGGAAGATATCAGTTAGGACAAGGGTACAAAAAAAATCCCAAGGCATTGAATATACCATGGAATACAGGGAAGACAGTCATCAAGTGGAAAAAATATGGCACAATAACATTACTAAGAAGTGGATGTCCCTCCAAAATTGATGGGAAAAAAACAAAACTGGTCCTAGAGGCTGCCAAGAGTCCTACAGAAACATTAAAGGAACTGCAGGAATTTCTGGCAAGTACTCGTGTACTGTATGTGACAATCTTTCATATTCTTCATATGTCTGGGCTGTGGGGTAGGTAGCTAGACAGAAACCTTTTCTTACAAAAAACATTTTGCAAAACCCTACATCAAGTCTGACAAAAGCACATGGGAATATATGTTATGGTCTAATGAAACCAAGGTTAAAAGTTTTGGCCATAATTCCAGAAAGTACGTTTGACGCAAAAACAACACTGCATGTTACCAAAAGTTCACCCAAAGTGAAAAACGTGGTAGCAACGTTATCCTTTCGGGCTCCATCTTTAGCTGGAACTGGAGTTTCAGTCAAGGTGGGGGCAATTATGAACAGTTCCAAATATCAGTCAGTTTTGGCACAAAACCTTCAGGCTTCTGCTAAAATACTGAGGAGGAATTTCAGCTTTCAACAGAAAGATCAAAAGCACACCTCCAAATCAACAAGACTGGCTTCTTTTGGAGATTGAAGGTTTGGAATGAGTCTGGACCTGAATCCAATTGAAAATCTTGGGGTGACCTGAAGAGGACTGTGCACAGGGAGATTACAATCTGACAGATTTGAGGCACTTTTGCAAGAGTGGCCAAAACTTCCCAAGGCAAAATGGGCCATGCTAATAGGCTCCTACCCCCAAAGACTGAAATAAAGCTGCTATCCTTCTCTGTGTGTGCAAATTAACGCATTGTGCTTTTAATATACCCTCACATTTCTGATTTCTTATGGTGGCTGTAGTTCAGTAAATCTTAATTTAAGTTATAAGTTATTATCCTTGTATATTAATAGCAAATTCTTTGTTCTGTTTCCATTATAATCTGGAGTGGAGTATTTATGGACTTCCAGATTTTGGGCTACATTACATAGGATTTCCAATCAATGTGATTTTGGGAACTGTAGTTTAGGAACACCGGGAAACATGTGAGCTCCCCATTTCTGATCACTTTTGCGTGAATTTTCCATCCCCTAAGCTTCATTTGTTTGGTTAGTGTATTGTGTTGCTTCCAGCATATATGCCTTGATAAGTAGCTTTTCAGAACACTTTTAACTGATTATTAGCTAATATGGAGATTACTTCTCACAATATAGTCAGACAAATACTAGAGATATTGGCACTATATAATGGCTTAACACAACTTTTATTAGAAAAGTTATACATAACAGCAACTATTTTCAAGAATATTAACCTTGAAAAGCAACATAAATGGACTAACAATTTTTAACAAGAAACTAATGACCTTCTCTATAATCAAACATTCAAGTTATCTACAATGTCTCTTTGTACAAAGGGAGAAAATCATGGTTGTACAGGCACATCATGTCAAAAATAAAGTTGCAGTAACTATTTTATACATTTTTTTTCCTCACGGGTTATTAAAACATCGCAAATTTTAAAACATTCACATAATTTTACACTTGGGCATATACTGAATCTCAGTCCCAAACGTTAATCATTTCACAAAAGTGCCAACATTTAATTATTTTTTTTTAAATTTTGCTAAGAAATGTTAACATCTATCCATCCACATTCACATGATTTCTGGTTTGGCCTGATTCTAGTAATAATAATAAAGTCTTTATTTAAAAAAAATAGTAAAAAACCAAACTGGGGGTTGTTTGAAAAGCTATTCAGTGTCCATTATTGGAAAATACCCCATTACAAAAGCTGTAAAGGTAGCCAGGTCTATTAATACTTATTACACAAGATTACTTTTTAATAAATGCAAGTTTACCTGCTTCTAAAATATACATCTGAAGCCTGCTGTCCTTTTAGGGCCAATGCTGTCCCACATAATTATTAGTCAATTTATACAAATTTATCTTGCTCCAACTATGAGACCCACCTAGTTATCAGTTTCCAAAAACCAAATTACTTATAATCTAAAGGTATGGCATTTAATGTACATACAATCCCCTAAGAAAGGTAAATGCTTGAAGAGGTTTAATCTCAAATGAGGAAAAAGCTTAATCCAACAAGCCTGCCGCCCTCATAGCTACCTGATGCCAGAGGTGGACCACTCTGAAAAGGAATGTAACATATACTACCAGAAATGTTTTACACATGAAGCAAGCCCCATTTTTTTTTAAAAAAAAAAAACCCACTTTTCCCTATGGGTACCCATTTGCATTTAAGTCCTAGAGCTGCTTCAATCCTTATTCTATAGAAAACATTGGCACAGCAAGGACACCTGCCTGCTAGGCACTGACATTCACCATGGCAGCTCCAAAAAGCACCACTGGTAAGCAGGAAGATGGCCAACACCGATGCAAACAGGGGGCAGGCAAGATCACTCATACAAGGAAGAAAGCTCAGAATGTTAGGTCTATTTGGCAAATCAGTCATGAAATAAAAAGTTGGCCATTATTGGGTCTTTTGGAGTTGATTAAAATAATATCCTGGTTTATTAAGATACTGAAAAAGAATCATTAGTCATAGTTAGATGCACCATTATTGCACAAATCTGCTTTGAATCAGTGTGTTTTTTAAAAATAAAAACACTCTTCATGAAGATCCTTGAGTACTGTCTCATCTCTGCAACTGGAATTCAAGTCACCCAGTACAGAAAGGTTACTAGAAATGCAAAAGTGGTAAAAGATAATAGAAACCCCTCCCTAGACACAAAAAAGTGATTACTGTACATTGACAATGAAACCTAAATTTCTTCCCTTATGGGCCCTGCATATGGGACAATGTGTGAGCACTAACAATGCTAACTATACAATAAGCCAACTATTCAAATAATATGGAATCTGGGACCAGGAGTTGCAATGATATCACTATATGGTTCTTCTTGTGTCAACTCGATAGCTTGTTGCTTTTTCAGTACCAAAAAACTGTAGAATTTTGCTGCTGCTTGTTTGCGGTTTGTATTCCGACATAACTCAAGCAAACTGATAGATTTTGCTCCAGTCTTGGCAAGGGCTCTCTGAAAATACAAAAAAATAGTTAACCATTATAATTTCCGACTCTCATTCTAAACATTTGTTAATGCCAAGCAATCACAAGAGAACTTATAAAGTGCTCATTACTGGAAGAGCTCCTGCACCCAGTTACAGCCCGAAAAGCTTACATCAGGAGTGTCCAAACTTGGCAATTTTAAGACCTGTGGACTTCAACTGTCAGAATTCTCCAATCGACATAGCTGGTTGGTGAATTCTGGGAGTTGAAGGCCACAGGTCTTAAAGTTGCCAAGGTTGGACAACCCTGATCTAAACTTAAAATTGCCAAGATTGGACACCCTAGGCTTAGACCTTCAGGAGACAAAGATAATCAAACATCAATAAAAAAAAAGAATTGACTGATTTAAAAATGTCTAAAATCAGAGAGATTTATGTTTCTGACTCAATTTGGAGAATACTTCTCTGTACTAAATTTCCTATAATAGTGGCTACAGGGATAACACATGGAAATAAGTTTTATTTTTTATCTGATTATTGGTTTATCTACCTCAGCAGTGGCCCTTCGTGGTTTCAGACCAGTTTTTCTAAATATATCCTGAGTTCCATTTGTGCAAAACACAGCCCCAGTAAGGGTGTGTTTGTGGGCTGTCTGAAAGCCTCTAGTTAGCCACAGAAGAAGAAAAAGTAAGTTTGTGAGCAGACAAATGATATTTAAAAACTATCTCTCACACATCATCAAAAATGAACTAATACCTGAAGACCATGAAGCATCTGTTGTGTTCTCTTGTTCCATCGTCGTTCCTCCTGATCCTGGTCACCTCCAGTACCATCTTCCTCCTGAAACAAATTGCATTGAAGAACAGACTCAGATAATATAATTAAATTTCTGTCCTAAAAAATGCTCAAGATTAAAAAACAAAACATTTCCCCCAGTAAGCTACATAAGGATACTACAAAAGTAGAAGCTTTGTAGTTCTTATGTCCACCTAATTTGCTCATTATATACAATTGGCTGGCTGCTGTGGGAAGGTCAAGGTTAAAAAAAAAAACTTTCCTAAATTGAGTGAGAGCAGCAATTAATAACTGCAACTACAAGGTCTTCACATTTTCATTCAAAATTTCTGAATTTAATATAAATCAGTTTTCTCCAGCTTACATTCCATCTGGACGACTAAAAAGCAATTCCCAAACAAGTGTGCCTTGATCAGATTTCTGGGTGTTGGAAGTCCATATGCCCAGGCTCGGGGAAAATGATACAGGTTGTGAATACCAAATTGTTTAGAGCAAATGGAGAAACTTGTGAAATCCTGGATACACATTAGATTCATGAGTAGCAGATAATACACTCCTGAACTTAACTGCAAACTCAAAGATATGTCAGTCTTTTAAGGTGGACAAAACAAGTCCCTAAAAAGTATTTACAGAGAAGTGCCCACGACTATAACATTTTAAATACTTCCTATAAATGCAGTTGAACCAATTTTGAAATGTTATCTTTTATATTCACAAAAGCAATATGGAAAAATAACAATGTACAAGATCGTATTCATGCATTTTTAGAATGAAAGATTATTAAAGTAAAAAGTGTAATATTTTGATGAACCAGATGGTAACCAAAAGTATGTAGAAATACTGAATTATTTACAGAGCATCCAACAGTGAGTCAATCTCCTTCCTTCCTTCCTTCCTTCCTTCCTTCCTTCCTTCCTTCCATCCATCCATCCATCCATCCATCCATCCATCCATCCATCTTTGCATTCTGGACCAGATGAAGCTTTGAGTGGCTCAAAGACAGCCTCACATAGTGTACATTGCAGTAATTGAACCATAAAGTGACTAAGAGATGATTGACTGCTGTAAATCAATACTTACCTCCTCCTCCTCTTCCTCTTCCTTTTCCTTATCTTTTTCTTTTTCTTTTTCAGGCAAAAGCTCTAGCTCTGGAATTAGTTGACATATATTCTGAGGTTCTTCTGGAGGCAATTCCACTGGGGGCATTTCTATCTGTTGTAATGGTTGGGGCTGATGAGAGAAACATTCAAGTTTAACAATTAAAACCAGACTTGGTTTTTCAAAATCCTCACATATAACCTAATTATATAAATATCTAGATATATCCATTTATTAAAATCTGTTCAAAAATTTATGCTTGCATCCTCCCCAATGTTCAATTTCATTGGATAAGAAAAGTTGGTGTTGCCAAGGATAGCATGTATAAAGACAGCACTTACTTAAAATCAATTAAACAGAATAGATGAACTCCACTGATATACCATGATATTTTGTTAAAGGTAACATTTTTGTCATTGTTTACTGTGAGCATACTGCCACACATTATACACACACACACACTGAATCTGAATGTTCTTCTTGAGATACCCAGAAGCCTCCTCCCAGAAGGTAACAAGGAAAACATGTCACAAAGAGGACGTGTAGCGTCCTAGACAATCTTGTGGACCCTGCTCGAGCATCGCTTATATCCCATGTCCTGGATAGAAGAAAATGAACTAACAATAATCTTTTCTGCCATCCTCACCACTCTCTGCACCGCCTTCCTGTCCGAAGCAGTGCTGCTTCTAAACCAGACAGTAATGCAAAATGACGGGATGCTCTCAATTGTCCCTCTACACAACCACCATAAAACCACTGAGCAAGGCACCGTAAAGTCAACACACGTTTTTGTTGTTAGTTTTTTCCGATTGTAGGGGATATTAACCAAAGGAAGGATAAGCAATAACCAGTGAAACTGCTGAAAGGTCATCCACTTGTGCCAATTTACACTACTGGAAATTGGATAAATGGCCCCCAAATGGACCTTCTTACGACATTTGGTATTGCTTCGAAGTCATTACAGAGATAAGCATTATACTTTATTGTTCAGCGATATATCTGGGTTTTAAATACATTCTTTCACTCACAGGGAGCACAGGCTCTGGTTCCACTTGTACAGCCTTTCGCTTTACGCCCGTCTGAGGTGGAGGGGGTGGCATGACTGACTCATCTAAATTGCTCCTACTGCCTTCCATCATGGATTCCTGCAGGCGACTCGGCTCTTCTAAAATGGGTTCATCTGTTACAAAATAACACTGATGAGTTACAATTTTTCCTCAATGCTGGGAGTCCTTTCTATCTTTACAAAAGCACAAATACTTCTTTTTAACCCAGAAGGTAGCAATACGTATGAAGCAAGTGCACATTTTGAACATTAAGCTGCACAGCTTTTTAAACGCATTTTACTGAACAGTCAAAAAAAACAAGCCATTAAAGACACAAACCAATAACATTGCGTTGCTGCTCTTCACGAGGTACTTCTGGATTCTCAAAATCCTTAAGGAACTCATCCAGATTATCAGCTTCCCCTCCTTTCCTCCTCTTTCTAAGATCTTCTGGTACAAGAGGTGTAAGACAGCGAGTAAAAAGCTTCAAATAATAAAAAAAAGTAAATTATATCTTCAATTGACAAAGACTGCTTGGTTATCTAGCTCAGGCAGTTCAATGTTAATCTAGCATCGGACTGTTTCCACCTTCATACTAAAATAGATAACGTTGGATATGCACCAACTATAAAGTTAATTACTATAAATTGATTAGAGGTGCCTCACTTTAGGGAGCTGATGGGCACTGAGGTTTGGTACAGCTTTTTATTAGCTGTGTCAGGCTTTTCAGGGAGCTCCCAATTGGCACTTAGGAGGGCATTTCAGCCTTCAACCTAGTTTGAGTATAGTTCAGTCTAATTTTATTTTATGTTTTCATTAGTTTATGTATCTTTCATTTGTATCCCTTTGTTTACTATATATTGCTTACTTCTCTCTTTCACCTAAACTGCTAAGAGCCCTTAGAGATTTCGCATTCTATAAATGTGAAGAAGGACAATGCCTCATTTGCACAATTTATTATTAGAAAATGTAACAATCAGTTTTTGGCAGCCAGTCGTGCCATCCAAACCTTCTTATACTTTTGGGGGAGTTCTAGGAGTTGCACTTCTGGCATATCTTCGGTGACTAAATTGATAATGGATGGCTTAATATTATTTGCAATAACTATTCATTACAAAATTTCCAAAAATTAGTTTAGCTCACCTTCAGCAGCCTGCTATTCCAAAGAGGCTGAGCAGGAAGAGAGAAAAGTTTTTCAACACCTCCAGTCTCTTTCCACATCATTAATTTCTTAGTAGGAGGTGCCAAATCCAGTGTGGTGACAATGTCAGAATAATCACTTAGTTGGGCTCTGATGGTCTTGCTGTCCAGTTCCTTCACACTATCTACAATCAGCTTTCTCTTCCTCTTTGCTTTGGTTTCTTTAACTATTTAGGGAAAAAAATGTATTAAACACTGGATGTTACAACATTGTTCCTATTGATAATTAAATTATAGTTATTATTTTAGTTTCTTTTACAACTATTTTACAATTTATGTACAAAGGAACCCTTTCAAAATCTGCTTTAAAAGTTTTTACGTAAGAATGATTGTGTTATAATATTCAGGAAAGAATATACTCCTACAATTCTGGTTAGACTAGGTAACATGAGATATTTGTTAGAAGCTTCAGTGAGACCATTCAAAGGAGAACTACAAGTACTGAAGACATAGTTCTGCCAGCGGGCCTGGGGAACCCAGAGCAGGATGGAGCCCATTAAATGGCTGGTATGAATCTGTGTTGTTGCCGGGTGGTGGTGGTTATTATTTTACTATTTTTCTTATTATTTTCACTTCTTCTATATGGTGTTTTTATATCCGTGTAAGCCACCTTGAATTGCCATGTGTGAGTAGGTGGCAATATAAATTTTCTAAATAAATGAGAAGATGCTTGAAGATTAGACACAGGACCCAAACGGGGCTGCGAGCATGAGCACAAGGCTGTTAGCGACACCGGCGCCAGGCATGCAACGATGCTATCACCGGTGCAATGATCACACCGCCACCCTGCATGAGGCTTGTCCCGCAGCCCGCAGCAATGACGCCACTGGTGCAAAGATTGCACCACCGCCCCACGCGAGGCTCGTGCTGCAGCCCGCCTGCACAAGGTTGTGGCATGCCACCTGCATGTGGCGCGCAGCTGCCCACATGCTGCTCACAGTGCTCCCAACTGCCCATGCAAGGTTCGTGGCACTGCCGCCTGCGCAATACTAGTGGCGCTGCCGCCTCCTGCACAACACTCGCGTCAACAGTGGCATGAAGGGGAGTGAGCACACGTACACGTGCACTGCCCAGCTACTGATGTGGCCCGGTGGCCAAGAGGCCACGGCCCGGTAGTGGATCGCAGCCCATAGGTTGGGGACCTCTGATCTAACTGGAACAATATGGATCGGAGAGAACTGTAACCAAAAGTTTTTCCTATTTCACAAGCAATCATTTTATTTTAAACAATTTCCAAATGCAGTTTTTAAATAGCATTTGGTCTAGTGGTTAAGGCAGTTCATAGCCTTGGCCATGAAAGTCAGTTGGGTGACCTTGGGCCAGTCACTCTCTTTCAGACCAACTCACCTCACCAGCTTGTTGTTATGGGGGGGGGGGGGAGGAAGGTGTGTTAGATATGTTCACCACCTTGAGTTATTTATACAAGTAATAAAGGTGGGGTACACACACACACACACACAAAATAATACTAACAAAACAAGAGCTTCTTTTGACTTTAATTCCTGGTGACTTTGTGTACACATCTATATACGTTTTCTCTGAAGTAAAATGGAATGGTTTGCCATTCCTTTCTTCCAAGACATTTTGTTTAACTTCCTGGTCTAGAATGTAATGCTGTAATTTCTTGATGGTTTTCCATCCAAGTACTAGCCAGATCTGATTATGCATAACTGTCTGAAATCAGCCAATGCTGATTAGACTCTATTATTCCCAGAATTTGTCAATGGTTAGAAAATATTTATAGATCTGCTGACAATCTATCTATGTAACGGAATGAACAATCAGAAAGTGTATCTGGGATGAACCAAGCTACAACTGTATGTTGCAAGTTTTATCTGATCTTATCTGGAAGATGAAAGCTGGCCAGTGTGTACGAGACAATATCCTGAAACCTTTGCCTAATACCTTCCTCATTAATTGTTATTCTGTCATCAGATAGAAGAGGCATCTGCCTGCAGGTATCATCTTTACTATTTAATTGCAATTACTAATTAATAGAAAACTTTAAGCTCTATCACTACCAAGTGATTAAATAATTTTAAATCTAAAGCAACAAGAAGCCTCTGTGCGTGCACACATACCTAGTGATTTACTTTTACTTAAAACGCAAAGGCTGATCTTTTATGAAAAGTAAGCCATCAGAAAAGCTTAAGAGTTTCCTGTGGTAAAAAAAAGGCAATAGTAGGCATATTACAGACAAAAACAATTAAAATTTACCAGTGATATCAATGGGTTCTAAAGCAAACGCTTCTTCTTCATTTGGAACCAGTGTTGTCTGATCAGTCATGGTTGGCAAGGGTTCTACCGGATCTGCAGAGTCTGGACTTTCTGGTCCTCCCACTGTGAATTAGAGAATGAAGTAAGTTTTTGAAAGTATTTTAGAGCCACAATATGAAATACAAGTCAGAGCCACCAAAATTATCTTCCATGGGTTAGAGCAGTGGTTCTCAACCTTTTTAATGTCGCGACCCCAACCGGTCGTAATTCGAGGACTAAACCGATCGTAAGTCGAGGACTACCTAACCGGTCATAAGTCGAGGACGTTCCCTGCCCAGGAGCGCCGCACATGCGTGGTCCGCCCCCTGTGCCGGCCGAGGCGTAGCTGGCAAGCGGCAGAGACGGAGCAGGCCGACTACCAACTGGCCCAGCCCAAGGGAGGTAAGGCACCCGCTGGAAAAGGGGGGGGAAAATGGCGGAGAAAAAAAAATGGCGGAGAAAAAAAAATGGCAGACAGCCTTGCTTGGCGACCCCCATGAAATGGTTGATCGACCCCAAATGGGGTCCCGACTCACAGGTTGAGAACCACTGGGTTAGAGGCTGCCCATTTTCCCTCTCTGGGTCCTTCCTGGCTAACATTGTCCTCATTCTGTGCCAGCTGAGTATGTCATTGGCTTGCTTCAGACAATGTTTTTTTCCCCCCTTTTGGTAAAAGTTAGTGAATACCTAGAGTCAATTACATTTGTTTTCTCCAAAGCTCTCTATGTGCATGTTTTATCCTAACATGCTAATATGAACCAGAAACTAACCAATCCAGGTGGTAAAGGGTTAACTTTTCTATACAACCACACACTGTATCCTCGTTTTCTAGTTATTCCTATCTATTCTACCTTGCAATATGGTTGACTTTTTTCTCTCTCACTCATTCATTACTCCATACTAGAGTTCAAATTGAATTTCTACATTTTTCTTCAGGATTTTTAAAAATGGCTCTTTTTTAAATCTATGTAAGTATTCATGATTGCTTCAAGATTTTCTTCCTTTGATTCATAATGGGCTACTAGTTCTACCTCTACAAATATGGAAAGATTTAAATCATTAGCAAAAATGGATGAAATTTCCAACTATTTCTGGATTGCTTCACAAACACGCTAACCATCTTGTTCTGATACATCATTCACCATATTCATATGCTCTCGCAATGTGCATGGGATGGGCAATAATAGGAAGAAATGTAATTGGGGCTAGGAGGGTGACCAAGAAAAGGTGAGCAACTGGCAAACACCATTTTCCATTGATGAAATATTGGTCATGAAAATCAGTTGGGATGAGAGAAAAAGAGGGAAGTTGATCCCTGCCTAGAAAAGTACCAACTTTTAATCTGTCAGCCTTATGTCTTGCCCATATAGTCCCTTTAGCAATTACTGCCGCAATATTAATGATGTAGAAAATATACGTCTGTCAAGTATGCCATTCCATCCACCAGACTGGGTGGATTCCATCCACCCGACTGGGTGCCCCAGGGGGGGTGCACTAGGAGGAGTTGGAGAGAGCAGGTCTTGAGACGATTATATGGGAGGAGTTTGACTCTGTGGCTCCCGAGGATGTGGACAGGATCCTGGGGAGGCTGAATGCGACCACATGTTTATTGGATCCGTGCCCCTCCTGGCTGGTACTGGCGGCTCGGGAGGGTACACGAGCCTGGCTCCAGGGAATTATAAACGCTTCTTTACGGGAGGGTGT